>NW_022979151.1:72981-217689 GCF_902652985.1 Pecten maximus
GAAAATTTTTCAAGGCGGGAAAAAATTTAAAACTTTTTTTGGCATCCTTCCTTAAATCCTCACCAATTTCCAACTCAATGGCACCCGTGGGAAATGGAGAAGAAGTTTAAAATTTTTTCAAGATGGTTGCCATGGTGGGCCCTTTTTGGATTTCTGCCGACCCGTAAATACAACAAATTGGTAAGGGCCATCTCAGGATAATTTCTGGTAAGTTGGGCTGAATCCCCCTGATGGAATTTGAGAAGAAGTTTGAAATAGGTGTTGTTCAGGAAACCTGATTGCGCAATCATGTTACAAATGGCCCCCCTTGCTGCCATTTCAAAGTTTTTACGAGGCCGAAAAAATAACAACACTGTTTGGGTAGCCTTCCTTTACATTCCTCACCCATTTCCAGCTCAATGGCACAAGGAACTGGAGAGAAGTTTAAAGTGTTTTTCAAGATGGCGGCCACGGCGGCCATCTTGGATTCAGACCAACCCAAAAATAACAACATTGGGGCAGGATCATATCAGGATCATTTCAGGCAAGTTTCAGCTTAAAAAGCACGGTGGAACTGGAGAAGAAGTTTAAATGTGTTTTCAAGTGGCGGCTTTTGGCGGCCATCTGGATTTCGGACCGACCCGAAAATAACAACCTTGGTCAGGGTCATAAACAGTCATTTCAGGCAATTTCAGCGTAATAGCACTTTCGAACTTGAGACGAAGTTTAAAATGTGTTTTCAAGATGGCGGCTAGGCGGCCATCTTGGATTTTGGACTGACCTGAAAAATAAAAACACTTGGTCAGGATCATATCAGGGTCATTTCAGGCAAGTTTCAGCTTAATAGCACTGGTGGAACTGGAGAGAAGTTTAAAATGGTTTTTCAAAATGGCGGGGTATGGCGCCATCTTGGATTTTGGCTGACCCGAAAAAAAACAACACTTTGTCAGGATCATATCAGGGTCATTTCAGGCAAATTTAGCCCAATAGCACTTGTGGAACTGGAGAAAAAGTTTAAAATGTTTTTCAAGATGGCGGGTTGGCGGCCATCTTGGATTTCAGACCAACCTAAAAAAAACAACACTTAGTCAGGGTCATATCGGATCATTTCAGGCAAGTTTCACTTAATAGCACTGGTGGAACTGGAGAAAAAAGTTTAAATGTGTTTTCAAGATGGCGGCACGGCGGCCATCTTGGATTCAGACCAAACCCAAAAAATACAACACTTGGGCAGGATCATATCAGGATCATTTTAGGCAAATTTCAGCTTAATAGCACTGGTGGAACTGGAAGAAGTTTAAAATGTGTTTTTAGCCCACCATCATCAGATGGTGGGCTGTTCAAATCGCCCTGCGTCCGTGGTCCGTCGTCCGTCCGTCCCTCCGTCGGGCCGTCCCCCGTCCCTCCTCCGTCCGTAAACAATTCTTGTTATCGCTATTTCTCGAAAGTACTGAGGGATCTTTCTCAAATTTTATTGTAGGTTCCCCCTTGGGGCCTAGTTATGCATATTGCGTTTTTAGACCAATCGGAAAACAACATGGCCGACAGGAGCCATTATTTTTTGGATTTAATTGAAAATTTTTAATTATGATTTTTCCGGCTATTTCTTTTAAAAGATAAACAGGAATGGATTTATTTTGAAATTAATGAAGGTTCCCCCTTTTTGTCTGAAAACCCAAATATCATTTGCATTTTGAGATCAATCGGTAACAACCCTGGCAAGGCAGCCATCTTTTTTTGGAATTTTATGCAATTGAGTTTTAAATGTTGCAAAGAGAACAGGAAAATGGAATAAAAATATATTTACCTTTACTTTGGTCGATATCCGACTATCGAGTTTATTTTCTTTAGGTGTGCGTGTGATCGAAACGGTTCCAAAGGGTTCCATTTTCAAATTTGTGATTGGATAGGTTGCTAGACGAAATAAGAATGTTGTAAACGTGGAATATATCAGCTAAGATTTCATTGAATAAGACTGTTATTTTGTTGTAATTTGTTTCCCCTATCAGACAATTGTTGCTGAACGATTAATTTTGTTTGATGTATACTCTTCTCAACCGTATTATTTTCATTTGACAGAGTTAATAAAACATAAAAAGAAATGTTATTTATCAATTAGAACAAAAATGATGTTGTATATGGTTTAATAATAAATTATTCCCTAAAATCAAAGTCACTGACTTTTCACTACCAAATATTAAATACGAGTAATCTCCCTTATGATTGCACACTGCACGTATATTACCCACAGTGCAATAGTGCAAAAAAACAAAAAAAACATCAACAAATCCGCAATGCAGTGTACTCTCTTCAATATATGCATAGCATTATGGCTTGCTCGGTGCAGTTCAGGATCCTCACAGGATTTGTTGTCAGCATGTAGACTGGATAAGAATCGATGTTTTTTACAGCATGATGGGGTTTTCAAACTTAGTAGACAGTGGCCGTACACCACAATGGTGATTTCAACTGGAAAGAGACCAATGTGCTGATGATCCCTACCTCACAGGATAAACTCCGCCAAATCAAAATCGTAAACCCTACCCCCATTGATTGCAACAACTTCAACAAATATAGTGATTAACAAGAGGCCCAGGGGCCTTAACGGTCATCTGACTCTAAATTAAAAACCTTATATAATTGAAGTATGTATTCTCTGTAGCAAGTATATAGTGGCGCCGTTTGCCATGGTGGCCATCTTGGATTCCTGACCGACCCAATAAATAACAACACTTGATAAGGACCATCTCAGGATCATTTCTGGTTAGAGTTACAGCTGAATTCCATTGGGGGAATTTGAGAAGAAGTTTAAAATAGGCATTGTTCAGGAAAACCATGATTGCACAATCATGTTACAAATGGCCACCATGGCTGCCAAGTCAATGATTTTACAAGGCGGAAAAATATTAACACTTTGTTGGCACTCCTTCCTTAAAATCCTCACCAATTTCCAACTCAATGGCACCAGTGGAACTGGAGAAGAAGTTTAAAATGTTTTTTCAAGATGGTTGCCATGGTGGCCATCTTGGATTTCTGGCCGACCCGATAAATAACAACACTTGGTAAGGGCCATCTCAGGATAATTTCTGGTAAGTTAGGGCTGAATCCCACTGATGGAATTTGAGAAGAAGTTTGAAATAGGTGTTGTTCAGGAAAACCATGATTGCGCAATCATGTTACAAAATGGCCCCCATTGCTGCCATTTCAAAGTTTTTACGAGGCCGAAAAAATAACAACACTATGTTGGCTAGCCTTCCTTGACATCCTCACCCATTTCCAGCTCAATGGCACCAATGGAACTGGAGAAGAAGTTTAAAATGTGTTTTTCAAGATGGCGGCCACGGCGGCCATCTTGGATTCAGACCAACCCAAAAAATAACAACACTTGGTCAGGATCATATCAGGATCATTTCAGGCAAGTTTCAGCTTAATAGCACTGGTGGAACTGGAGAAGAAGTTTAAAATGTGTTTTTCAAGATGGCGGCTATGGCGGCCATCTTGGATTTCGGACCGACCCGAAAAATAACAACACTTGGTCAGGATCATATCAGGATCATTTCAGGCAAATTTCAGCGTAATAGCACTGCTGGAACTTGAGACGAAGTTTAAAATGTGTTTTTCAAGATGGCGGCTATGGCGGCCATCTTGGATTTCGGACTGACCTGAAAAATAACAACACTTGGTCAGGATCATATCAGGATCATTTCAGGCAAGTTTCAGCTTAATAGCACTGGTGGAACTGGAGAAGAAGTTTAAAATGTGTTTTTCAAGATGGCGGCTATGGCGGCCATCTTGGATTTCGGACTGACCCGAAAAATAACAACACTTTGTCAGGATCATATCAGGATCATTTCAGGCAAGATTCAGCCCAATAGCACTTGTGGAACTGGAGAAGAAGTTTAAAATGTGTTTTTCAAGATGGCGGCTATGGCGGCCATCTTGGATTTCAGACCAACCTAAAAAATAACAACACTTAGTCAGGATCATATCAGGATCATTTCAGGCAAGTTTCAGCTTAATAGCACTGGTGGAACTGGAGAAGAAGTTTAAAATGTGTTTTTCAAGATGGCGGCCACGGCGGCCATCTTGGATTCAGACCAACCCAAAAAATAACAACACTTGGTCAGGATCATATCAGGATCATTTCAGGCAAGTTTCAGCTTAATAGCACTGGTGGAACTGGAGAAGAAGTTTAAAATGTGTTTTTAGCCCACCATCATCAGATGGTGGGCTGTTCAAATCGCCCTGCGTCCGTGGTCCGTCGTCCGTCCGTCCCTCCGTCCGTCCGTCCCTCCGTCCGTCCCTCCGTCCGTAAACAATTCTTGTTATCGCTATTTCTCAGAAAGTACTGAAGGGATCTTTCTCAAATTTCATATGTAGGTTCCCCTTGGTGCCTAGTTATGCATATTGCGTTTTGAGACCAATCGGAAAACAACATGGCCGACAGGCAGCCATCTTGGATTTTGACAATTGAAGTTTGTTATCGCTATTTCTGAGAAAGTACTGAATGGATATTTCTGAAATTTCATATGAAGGTTCCCCTTGGTGCCTAGTTATGCATATTGCATTTTGAGATCAATCGGATAACAACATGGCCGACAGGCAGCCATCTTGGATTTTGACAATTGAAGTTTGTTATCGCTATTTCTGAGAAAGTACTGAAGGGATCTTTCTGAAATTTTATATGAAGGTTCCCCTTGGTGCCTAGTTATGCATATTGTGTTTTGAGACCAATCGGAAAACAACATGGCTGACAGGCAGCCATCTTGGATTTTGACAATTGAAGTTTGTTATCGCTATTTCTGAGAAAGCCCTGAAGGGATCTTTCTCAAATTGCATATGAAGGTTCCCCTTGGTGCCTAGTTATGCATATTGCGTTTTGAGACCAGTCGGAAAACAACATGGCCGACAGGCAGCCATCTTGGATTTTGACAATTGAAGTTTGTTATCGCTTATTCTGAGAAAGTACTGAAGGGATCTTTCTCAAATTTCATATGTTGGTTCCCCTTGGTGCCTAGTTATGCATATTGCAATTTGAGACTAATAGGAAAACAACATGGCCGACAGGCAGCCATCTTGGATTTTGACAATTGAAGTTTGTTATCGCTATTTCTGAAAAAGCCCTGAAGGGATCTTTCTCAAATTGCATATGAAGGTTCCCCTTGGTGCCTAGTTATGCATATTGCGATTTGAGACCAATCGGATGACAACATGGCCGACAGGCAGCCATCTTGGATTTTGACAATTGAAGTTTGTTATCGCTATTTCTGAGAATGTTTTGAATGGATCTTTCTCAAATTGCATATGTAAGATTCCCTTGGTGCCTAGTTATGCATATTGTGTTTTGAGACCAATCTGAAAACAACATGGCCGACAGGCAGCCATCTTGGATTTTGACAATTGAAGTTTGTTATCACTATTTCTGAGAATGTTCTGAATGGATCTTTCTCAAATTGCATATGTAAGATTCCCTTGGTGCATAGTTATGTATATTGTGTTTTGAGACCAATCTGAAAACAACATGGCCGACAGGCAGCCATCTTGGATTTTGACAATTGAAGTTTGTTATCGCTATTTCTGAGAAAGTACTGAATGGATCTTTCTCAAATTTCATAAGTAGGTTCCCCTTGGTCCCTTGTATTGCATTTTTGGACCAGTCTGTCCTGAAAACAACCTGGCAAACAAACAGCCATTATCGTTAAATCTCAAATTTCTTATATAGCTAGGATTCCCTTGTTTGAAAAGTACTGGAGGGATGTCTCAATTTGCACAGATTAGTAAAATGAAGGGAAAAGTAGAGAAAAGATCAATCTGACATGGAACCTATGAAGATCATTCAATGGTGGGCGCCAAGATCCCTCTGGGATCTCTTGTTCAAGATGGCGGCTATGGCGGCCATCTTGGATTTCGGACCGACCCGAAAAATAACAACACTTGGTCAGGATCATATCAGGATCATTTCAGGCAAATTTCAGCGTAATAGCACTGCTGGAACTTGAGACGAAGTTTAAAATGTGTTTTTCAAGATGGCGGCTATGGCGGCCATCTTGGATTTCGGACTGACCTGAAAAATAACAACACTTGGTCAGGATCATATCAGGATCATTTCAGGCAAGTTTCAGCTTAATAGCACTGGTGGAACTGGAGAAGAAGTTTAAAATGTGTTTTTCAAGATGGCGGCTATGGCGGCCATCTTGGATTTCGGACTGACCCGAAAAATAACAACACTTTGTCAGGATCATATCAGGATCATTTCAGGCAAGATTCAGCCCAATAGCACTTGTGGAACTGGAGAAAAAGTTTAAAATGTGTTTTTCAAGATGGCGGCTATGGCGGCCATCTTGGATTTCAGACCAACCTAAAAAATAACAACACTTAGTCAGGATCATATCAGGATCATTTCAGGCAAGTTTCAGCTTAATAGCACTGGTGGAACTGGAGAAGAAGTTTAAAATGTGTTTTTCAAGATGGCGGCCACGGCGGCCATCTTGGATTTCGGACCGACCCGAAAAATAACAACACTTGGTCGGCATCATATCAGGATCATTTCAGGCAAGTTTCAGCTTAATAGCACTGGTGGAACTGGAGAAGAAGTTTAAAATGTGTTTTTCAAGATGGCGGCTATGGCGGCCATCTTGGATTTCGGACCTACCCGAAAAATAACAACACTTGGTCAGGACCATCTCAGGATCATTTCAGGCAAGTTTCAGCTCAATAGCACTGGTGGAACATGAGAAGAAGTTTAAAATGTGTTTTCAAAATGGCGGCTATGGCGGCCATCTTGGATTTCGGACCTACCCGAAAAATAACAACACTTGGTCAGGACCATCTCAGGATCATTTCAGGCAAGTTTCAGCTCAATCCCACTGGTGGAACTTGAGAAGAAGTTTGAAATGTGAAAAGTTTACGCACGACGCACGACGGACGGCAGACGGCAGACGGCGCACGGCGCACGACGACGGACGAAGCATGATGACTATAGGTCATCCTGACCCTTCGGGTCAGATGACCTAACAATCGCTACGATCGAACAATATGCGTAAGTTGTGTATTTTAAATAGTATTTTGAAATCGTCTCAAAACCTCCCACATTCTGATAAAGTTCAAGTCTAATCCTGTTCTGATATATTTTCAATCATGTTAACATAGAGATGATCAGTTTAGAGAAAACAAATTGAAATATGATTTATACAATGAAAATGAAATAGATATTGGTTAACGATCATATAACTCTTCTGAAACTAAATAGCATTAATTTATGGTAATTTATCTTTTACAGACTTTTGAAACAACGTAATCACCATTATCTTCATTAATGACATTATCATCCGATTCAATGCCATCCTCTTCATCCACTCCAACATCTTCCCTATCATCTACCTCACCACTGTTAGATTCATCGTCTTCCTCTACCTTGATGCCTGCCTTGTCATCGGATTCACCATCTTCTACCTTGATGTCTGATTCCTCTACCTTAATGCCTTCCTCACCATATGTCTTGTCATCGGATTCACCATCTGCTACCTCGGTGTCTGATTCCTCTTCACCTGCTTCATCAACGCAGACATCAGTCTTACCCTCAACTACACACACAATATCCAGGGCCATATTAATGGATATTGTGTAAGTGCTAATTATTTAACCATCTATCGAATCATGCTTTGTTTTATGAAACAATTGTTGTCATGTGATATAATTCATCATATAAGACTTTGTTTTTTCAATCTCATAAAACTCTTATTGCGTTGATAAAAATTGTAAATTGTTAATATATTAATTTCCAATACATAAACTTTGATTTTTATTTTCAGCCGCTTCAATTACTATTATTGGAATAGGGTGTTTAATCTACGTATGTAAAAAATGAATATGTACAAACAAGAGCGTGAAATAATTAGGCCAGTGGCTAGAAGGCCTATAGATAGGAGACTCTATGACTTAAGCTTCTTCAATATTACAATTATTTGAATTAACTTTCTTTATAACATTTCAGGTGAAAGAAATCTGGAAATCGAAATGGGGAATCTTCCAATGAGTGTGCCTTCCATGGTTGAGGATGCACATCTAGAAGAGATAATGACATCTGGCGCTCTTCCTTTTGATATTCAGCCATTAATTGTTATTTGCAGTTTTATAACTTCTGAAATAGTGTGATCGATTCTCTATATAATATTGCTGTGGAACTAGTGTTATTTTTCAAACAAATTCATTTTGATAATTTGTTAATTTAGAAAGTTCATCAAGTCATGATCAAGACTTGAAATTCTCGCTACACCATACTTCAAACACGGAGTAATCAATGAATTGATAAATTGAAAATTGAAGTCAAGCAAATGAGTTAATATTTACCTAAATAATTTTTCAATATACAACACATGTTCAGATGACTATTTGTGCCATGCTGTTACAAGATTTCAGTTACAATTCTAAAAGTCAAGCAAATGAGTTAATATATATTTACCTAAATAATTTTTCAATATACAACATAAGTTCAGATGACTATTTGTGCCATGCTTTTACAAGATTTCAGTTATAATTCTAAAATTGAATTACAATGTAGTATGTAAATATATGTTATACTGTCAATATCCACAAAGCGAGTGTAGTCTACTGTACTCCGTCATGCCGGTAGATAGCGGTACATATACGTACTGCTTACATCTAGTGCTTACTTGTGTGAACTATAAATCAATAACAAAAATGGTTCATATATTTCTATATACATTTATGACTTCACAAATTATGCGGTGTCTGAAGATCTGAATGAAGTGAATAAACGATGTATAAAATTATTTTTATGAAATATTCAAGTCATAGATCATTCTTTTTTTAAAAATACTGATTTCAGGTCCATTTTGGTAATTCAACTATAACGGCAATTAAAATACTTCTCGTTTTTTTTAAGCCGGAAAACGGAAATCCGGATTATCTAAAAACAAATGCAAAAATACTTGTGATATTCACTTAATTTGATATTCAGCCGTTAATTGTTATTTGTAGTTTTATAACTTTTGATATATTGTGATTGATTCTCTATATGATATTGCTGTGGAACTTGTGTTATTTTTCAAACAAATTCATTTTAATAATTTGTTAATTTAAAATTTTCATCAAGTCATGATCAAGACTTGAAATTCTCACTACACCATACTTCAAACACGGAGTAATCAATGAATTGATAAACTGAAAATACAACAAATGTTCAGATGACTATTTGTGCCATGCCGTTACAAGATTTCAGTTACAATTCTAAAATTGAATTAGTATGTAAGTATATGTTATCCTGTCAATATCCACAAAGCGAGTGTAGTTTACTGTACTCAAAAGTCATGCCAGTAGATAGCGGTACATATACTTACTGCCTACATCTAGTGCTTACTTGTGTGAACTATAAATCAATAACAAAATGGTTCATATACATGTATTTCTATATATGACTTCACAAATTATGTGGTGTCTGAAGATCTGAATGAAGTGAATAAACGATGTATTACATTATCTTTATGAAATATTCAAGTCATAGATCATTCTCTTAAAAATATTGATTTCAAGTCAATTTTGGTAATTTTACTATGACGGCAATCAGGCCTAGAATGGCGTATAAACCCCTAATATTTTACATATGATTACTTTTGACATTGGAGAGCATATAATTGTGTCCATTCTCTAAGCACTGGTAGAATGTACAGAATAGAGCTTCATAAATATATTCTCAAAATTACTAATTACCCCGATAAATATAACATTTTACATAAACCTCCCATGACTGATGATTAAACTTGCAAATCTCCTGTGTCATTCCAATTTTGATATGTGTAAATATATACACGTACTGTATATATATAGTTATAGATATGGAATGCTTCACAATTTGCATACAGTTATGGAATATTATAACACCCCCAAAAATGTTCTCTCCACATAAAGGTGTGATTTGTGCAATTACATTGCTGAATTGTGTGGTTCAGTATGATTGGATGATCAACATTGGAAAAGGACAATAAATAGGGAATGTGTCGTCCCATCGAATGGACTGTAATCTTTGTGATCAGGTTTGAAGTTGAAAATGAATCTGGAAGTTTTCTTTTCCTGTTTGCTGAATTATTCGATGAAGATAGTCTTTATCTGGTTGTTATTCTTTATCACATTGTTTACAATACTGTAATTATACCAGAAGTTTATCTTCTCATATACAGATTTATTAACATCAAATGATTCCTGAACAAAAGGAGTTAGTTTTGTTTTGTTTTGAAGTACCATAAATGCTTGAGTACAGTTTCATTCTTAGATACATTCTTAATTCGGGCCTTGATTAGCAGCTCTGGTTTTGGTTTTCAGTAATTCTTTATGTGTGTTTCATCATATTAAGTTGAAATACAACTATGTATGCCAAACTAACGATGGAACTAGCCTAAATTTAGTGCATATTAGAAGTTGGCATCAATAAGGTCACAGAGTCCTGGCTGTATTATAACTGATGATGCCTTCCCGAAAGAAAGAAGACATTTTATTTTCATCGATCCAAGATAGATCAACAAACTTCCAATTTCAATTAGGACCTTACAGAAACATGCACGTGTACAATCAAATCAGAACAGCTGCAAACATTTCAAATTATTTGCAATTAATTCCTAAACCGATATCAGTAAATTTATCAACTTAAAACTTAGAAGATTACTGATTTTGCATTAAACAATAATGTTCGTTTACAGTACTTCCAGTACTTTGATTTTTAAAGGTGTGTGCAACGTATCGAGGTCAAATAATCAAAATGACGCAGATATGATGGCACATTGAAAATGAAATTCCTGCCAAAATTCAAAAATCACCCAAAACTGCACATACACATGAAGACTGGATTTTTGGCATATAGATACATGTAACATGTACATGTGTGACTGGCTACAAATAGCATTTTTAGCTCACCTGCCCGAAGGGCAAGTGAGCTTATGCCATGGTGCGGCGTCCGTCGTCCGTCCGTCTGTCCGGCCGTCCGTCCGGCGTCAACTTTTTCATTTAAACAACTTCTTCTCAATAACCAAGAGGCTCAGGAACTTCATATTGGGCCTGTAACATGCTGGGGTGAAGGGCTACCAAGTTTGTTCAAAGAAATGACCTTGACCTTCATTCAAGGTCACAGAGGTGAAATGGGCTAATTTTCAAACGACTTCTTCTCAATAATCAAGAGGCCCAGGGACTTCATATTAGGCCTGTAGCATGCTGGGATCAAGGGCTACCAAGTTTGTTCAAAGAAATGACCTTGACCTTCATTCAAGGTCACATGGGGCAAATAGGCTGTAGTCTTCAAACTTCTTCTCAATAACCAAGAGGCCCAGGGACTTGATATTGGGCCTGTAGCTTGCTTGGGTGAAGGGCTACCAAGTTTGTTAGGTCATCTGACCCGAAGGGTCAGGATGACCTATAGTCATCATGCTTCGTCCGTCGTCGTGCGCCGTGCGTCGTGCGCCGTGCGCCGTCCGCCGTGCGTAAACTTTTCACATTTCAAATTTCTTCTCAAATTCCACCAGTGGGATTGAGCTGAAACTTACCTGAAATCTTCCTGACCAAGTGTTGTTATTTTTCGGGTCAGTCTGAAATCCAAGATGGCCGCCATAGCCGCCATTTTGAAAACACATTTTAAACTTCTTCTCAAGTTCCACCAGTGCTGCTGGGCTGAAACTTGCCAGAAATGATCCTGAGATGATCCCGACCAAGTGTTGTTATTTTTTGGGTCGGTACGAAATCCAAGATGGCCGCCATAGCCGCCATCTTGAAAAACACATTTTAAACTTCTTCTCAAGTTCCACCAGTGCTGTTGGGCTGAAACTTGCCTGAAATGATCCTGATATGATTGCGACCAAGTGTTGTTATTTTTTGGGTCGGTCCGAAATCCAAGATGGCCGCCATCTTGAAAAACACATTTTAAACTTCTTCTCAAGTTCCACTAGTGCTTTTGAGCTGAAACTTGCCAGAAATGATCCTGAGATGATCCCGACCAAGTGTTGTTATTTTTCGTGTCGTTCCGAATTCCAAGATGGCCGCCATAGCCGCCATCTTGAAAAACACATTTTAAACTTCTTCTCAAGTTCCACCAGTGCTATTGAGCTGAAACTTGCCTGAAATGATCCTGATATGATTGCGACCAAGTGTTGTTATTTTTTGGGTCGGTCCGAAATCCAAGATGGCCGCCATAGCCGCCATCTTGAAAAACACATTTTTAAACTTCTTCTCAAGTTCCACTAGTGCTTTTGAGCTGAAACTTGCCAGAAATGATCCTGAGATGATCCCGACCAAGTGTTGTTATTTTTTGGGTCGGTCCGAAATCCAAGATGGCCGCCATAGCCGCCATCTTAAAAAACACATTTTAAACTTCTTCTCAAGTTCCACTAGTGCTTTTGAGCTGAAACTTGCCAGAAATGATCCTGAGATGATCCCGACCAAGTGTTGTTATTTTTTGGGTCGGTCCGAAATCCAAGATGGCCGCCATAGCCGCCATCTTGAAAAACACATTTTAAACTTCTTCTCAAGTTCCACCAGTGCTGTTGGGCTGAAACTTGCCAGAAATGATCCTGAGATGATCCCGACCAAGTGTTGTTATTTTTCGGGTCGTTCCGAATTCCAAGATGGCCGCCATAGCCGCCATCTTGAAAAACACATTTTAAACTTCTTAAGTTCCACCAGTGCTATTGAGCTGAAACTTGCCTGAAATGATCCTGATATGATTGCGACCAAGTGTTGTTATTTTTCGGGTCGGTCCGAAATCCAAGATGGCCGCCATAGCCGCCATCTTGAAAAACACATTTTAAACTTCTTCTCAAGTTCCACTAGTGCTTTTGAGCTGAAACTTGCCAGAAATGATCCTGAGATGATCCCGACCAAGTGTTGTTATTTTTTGGGTCGGTCTGAAATCCAAGATGACCGCCATAGCCGCCATCTTGAAAAACACATTTTAAACTTCTTCTCAAGTTCCACCAGTGCTATTGAGCTGAAACTTGCCTGAAATGATCCTGATATGATTGCGACCAAGTGTTGTTGTATTTTGGGTCGGTCCGAAATCCAAGATGGCCGCCATAGCCGCCATCTTGAAAAACACATTTTAAGCTTCTTCTCAAGTTCCAACAGTGCTATTGAGCTGAAACTTGCCTGAAATGATCCTGATATGATTGTGACCAAGTGTTGTTATTTTTCGGGTCGGTCTGAAATCCAAGATGGCCGCCATAGCCGCCATCTTGAAAAACACATTTTTAAACTTCTTCTCAAGTTCCACCAGTGCTGTTGGGCTGAAACTTGCCTGAATTGTTCCTGAGATGATCCCGACCAAGTGTTGTTATTTTTTAGATTGGTCTGAAATCCAAGATGGCCGCCATATCCGCAATCTTAAAAAACACATTTTAAACTTATTCTCCAGTTCCGCTGGTGTCATTGAGCTGGAAATTTGTGAGAATGTTAAGGAAGGAGGGCAAACTAAGTGTTGATGTTTTTTTCGGCCTCGTAAAAACTTTGACATGGCAGCAATGACGGCCATTTTGTAACATGATTGCGCAATCATGGTTTTCATGAACAACACCTATTTCAAACTTCTCAAATTCCACCGGTTGGATTCAGCTCTTACTTACCAGAAATTATCCTTAGTTGGTCCAGACCAAGTGTTATTATTTATTGGGTCGGTCAGAAATCCAAGATGGCCACCATAGCCAACAGTGCCACTATATACTTGCTACAGAGAATGCATACTACAATAATATAAGGGTTTTAATTTAGAGTCAGATGACCGTTAAGGCCCCTGGGCCTCTTGTTCAAAGAAATGACCTTTACCTTCATTCAAGGTCACATGGGTGAAATAGGCTATAATCTTCAAACGACTTCTTCTCAATAACCAAGAGGCCCAGGGACTTGATATTAGGCCTGTAGCATGCTGGGATCAAGGGCTACCAAGTTTGTTCAAAGAAATGACCTTGACCTTCATTCAAGGTCACAGAGGTGAAATAGGCTATAATCTTCAAACAACTTCTTCTCAATAACCAAGAGGCCCAGGGACTTGATATTAGGCCTGTAGCATGCTGGGGTGAAGGGCTACCAAGTTTGTTCAAATAAATGACCTTGACCTTCATTCAAGGTCACAGAGGTGAAATAGGCTATAATCTTCAAACAACTTCTTCGCAATAACCAAGAGGCCCAGGGACTTGATATTGGGCCTGTAGCATGCTGGGATGAAGGGCTACCAAGTTTGTTCAAAGAAATGACCTTGACCTTCATTCAAGGTCACATGGGTGAAATAGGCTATAATCTTCAAACAACTTCTTCGCAATAACCAAGAGGCCCAGGGACTTGATATTAGGCCTGTAGCATGCTGGGGTGAAGGGCTACCAAGTTTGTTCAAATAAATGACCTTGACCTTCATTCAAGGTCACAGAAGTGAAATAGGCGATAATCTTCGAACGACTTCTTCTGAATAACCAAGAGGCCCAGGGACTTGATATTGGGCCTGTAGCATGCTGGGGTGAAGGGCTACCAAGTTTGTTCAAAGAAATGACCTTGACCTTCATTCAAGGTCACATGGGTGAAATAGGCTATAATCTTCAAACAACTTCCTCGCAATAACCAAGAGGCCCAGGGACTTGATATTAGGCCTGTAGCATGCTGGGGTGAAGGGCTACCAAGTTTGTTCAAATAAATGACCTTGACCTTCATTCAAGGCCACAGAGGTGAAATAGGCTATAATCTTCAAATGACTTCTCAATAACCAAGAGGCCCAGGGACTTGATATTAGGCTTTAACATGCTGGGATCAAGGGCTACCAAGTTTGTTCAAGTAAATGACCTTGACCTTCATTCAAGGTCACATTGGGCAAATAGGCTGTAATCTTCAAACAACTTCTTCTCAATAACCAAGAGGCCCAGGGACTTGATATTGGGCCTGTAGCATGCTGGGGTGAAGGGCTACCAAGTTTGTTCAAATAAATGACCTTGACCTTCATTCAAGGTCACATGGGTGAAATAGGCTATAATCTTCAAACAACTTCTTTGCAATAACCAAGAGGCCCAGGGACTTGATATTGGGCTTTAAGCATGCTGAGGTGAAGGGCTACCAAGTTTGTTCAAATGAATGACCTTGACCTACATTCAAGGTCACAGGGTTGAAATCGGCTTAAATCTGTAAATAATAATTTTGCGATAGCCAAGAGCCTTTGAGACCTGATATTAGGCCAATAGAATGCTGGAATAAAGGACTAGAAAATTTATTAATATGAATAAACCTAGCCTACTCTGATATTTGAATAAAGAAGTAATCAGCATAGTATCTGTAGAAATGACCTCAACCAACTTCAAAGTTGCTGTAGAGCCAGGTGAGCGATACAGGCCCATTGGGCCTCTTGTTATCTTTGACCTTGACCTTCATTCACATTTTAAAGAACCTGCTCTTATGAAGGTGTGTCCTTAGTTTCAAGGGTAAATTAACAAATCTGATGCAGATATGGCCCTTTGAAGAATGTTTTCCTGCCAAAATTCAAAATTATCCATAAATTGCAATTCAATTGTTAGCTCACCTGGTCCAAAGGAACTGCTGATGGGAATTGCACAAAATTTGACTGGTAGGATCATTATGGGATGGGGACTAGAAATTATACAAATGGTGGGGCTGAGGGGCCGGTCACAAAGGGTCAATTAGGCTTAATTGATATAAACAACTTCTCTGGAACTAAGCATTGGATATCGCTCATATTTATCTGGTAGCATCCCTGTTGGGTAGGGATTAAAAATTGTACAAATGATTGGGCTGATCTCCCTGGGGCCAGATAATGAGGTCAAAACGGGTCAATTTGGCTTAATTAAATAAAACGACTCCTTCTCTGAAACTAAGCAATGTATATCACTCATATTTCACTGGTAGCAGCCTTATGGGGTATGCATATAAAATTGTACTAATGGTGGGACTTACCACTTAGGGGCCTGAGGGGCGTGGCCAAAAGGGGTCAGTTTTGCTAAGTTGATGTGAACAACTTCTCTGGAACTAAGAAAGGGATATCTCTCATAGTTTTCTGGTAACATTGTTATGGGGTAGGGAATCAAAATTGTACAAATGATTGGGCTGACACCAGGGGCTGAGGGGCGAGGCCAAAAGGGGTAAATTTGGCTAAATTGATACAAACAATAAATTGTCTGGAAGAAGGCGGCGGATTTCTATCATATTTGATTATTATCATCCTAGCTAGGGATTCAAAATTGGTAAAGCTTTTCCCACCATTGAAAACTGATTACTTTTGTTTTATCTGTGAAATCATTCAGATCCCCACCCGATAATCATACATAGCCTTGTTTGGCATCAAGAGATGAACACAATCCTGATGTAAACATAGGCCCTGTGTTCTTTCCTCACCCCAAGGGACTAATAGTTTCTTTAAACACAATAATATTGAATTGGTTTCAAATATGAAAGTTTTCTTCAATATTTTGCATGTAAAACACTGTATATTTGAATACAGTACATAATCGGCTAGTGTCTACATCTTGGTGGTAAATTGAAAAACAACAAATTACAAATCATAGTTTATTGTTAATATTGATATTGGATCTATTAAAATAGATGGAATTAATACATAATTTTGAAATAATTGTCCTTAAAAATGAGGTCTTTGTTGAAAAAAAAGTGTAATAACTTTTAAAAGCCTTCAATCTAATTTTGATATTATTCTAAGATCAAAATAGAAAGGAATAAACTAGAAAGGAATAAACAATTTTGTTTACAAGATATTGAAAGACATTGCACACTTTCAACAAAAAAAGTAGCAGACACTCCCTGTATTTTCAATACATATCGTGTATTGTTATAACTTATCGAAATGCATATCATATTGTTTCGACATTTCTAATACCCAGGCCTATAAAATATTTGTTTGTTTTAAACACATAAATGCACATTTTGAACTACTTAAGTATAAAAGATGGTTTAAAGTATGAATGTTAATGACATGTACCTAAGTAGAAGTTGATTTGAAAAAAATTAAAATGTTTGACTTTTTAAGTAAAGGTTTGATTGAAATAAGAAATGTTTTGACTACTTTTAGAAGTAGGTTTGCAATTTTTAAGATGGTTAAAACCATTATGTACATCGGAACAGTCTAAACCATTACAGTCATCAGGACTGTGAAAACCATTATGTCCGGTTGGTTTGACACACTTAAGTGGAAATGTTTAGTCATGTTGATATCAGTTTAATCTGTATTCTTGCTTTATTTCAAATATCTCCTTTTACATCTGACTAACGCCTCCTACAGTACTTTCAGTGATTTTTTTTTTTTTTTTTTTAACCAATTCTGTTTTAATACTCAAAAACTACCTCAACCTATGCAAACCTTGTATGTATATAGATTGTTTATTATTGTTTATATTTACTTATGTATACTGATGCAACTTGTTAGACTTTACAAGTATTTCTGTAAGAGTATTATTGTACTGATGCTTTAAACTTGTTGAGATTTATCAACATATCAAAAACTTGTGATTTTTATACTATAAGTATAAAGTTTGGTTGAAGTTACTGTAAAACTTCATGAAAACACTACTGATTGTACCTCCTCATCCTAAAGAATTATTTTCACATTGTTGATACTACTGGTATGAAATCCAATATTCATTCCATTTCATTTAACTTAAGCTTTGTGATAAACATACTTTAAACCTTGCACTACCGCACCTTTAGAACTATTTTTCACTTTGTTGATATAAGCTTTAAATCTTAACATTTTCATTCCATTTCATTTAACATAAGTGTGTTGTATGTGTTTGATGGTTTGGTTTGGTTTGGTTTATTTTGTTTAACGTCCTATTAACAGCTAAGGTCATTTAAGGACGGCCTCCCGCGTGTGCGACATGCATGCGTGTGGTGAGTGCGTATGTGTGTTTTGGGAGGCTGCGGTATGTTCGTGTTAAGTCTCCTTGTTATAGGCCGGAACTTTTGCCGATTTAAAGTGCTACCTTACTGAAGCATACTGCCGAAGTCAACCAGCAGCACACCCCACCCGGTCACATTATACTGACAACGGGCGAACCAGTCGTCCCACTCCAAATATGCTGAGCGCTAAGCAGGAATAGCAACTACCATTTTTAAAGACTCTGGTATGTCTCGGCCAGGGGACAGAACCCAAAGCCTTCCTCACAGGGGCGAACGTTCAACTAAAGGCCAAAAGTGAGGCATTGTCAAGGGAGACATTAGGAAGAAAAGCTGTTAAGAAAGAAGAGAAAAGATAAGATTCCAAATTTAGTCGCCTCTTACGATCATGCAATGGGGGCAGCAGGCACAATTCTTACGCCCTACCTGCAGGGCCAGTAAGTGTTCGATAGTAAACAGGTAGACTATATATTAAGTTACATTCATGCTTTAAAGCAGATTTTGTTAATGATTAACAAAATCCTTTATAGCTATTTCCACTTCATATGTGTAGAAGGTTTTATTTTTTAAAACAGTTTATGTAAATTTGATGATGTAAAATAACTTTTAAACCATTCCACATCAAGGTTTTTAGGTCATCTGACCCGAAGGGTCAGGATGACCTATAGTCATCATGCTTCGTCCGTCGTCGTGCGCCGTGCGCCGTCCGCCGTCCGCCGTGCGCCGTCCGCCGTCCGCCGTGCGTAAACTTTTCACATTTCAATCTTCTTCTCAAGTTCCACCAGTGGGATTAAGCTGAAACTTGCCTGAAATGATCCTGAGATGGTCCTGACCAAGTGTTGTTATTTTTCGGGTCAGTCCGAAATCCAAGATGGCCGCCATAGCCGCCATTTTGAAAACACATTTTAAACTTCTTCTCAAGTTCCACCAGTGCTGTTGGGCTGAAACTTGCCTGAAATGATCCTGAGATGATCCCGACCAAGTGTTGTTATTTTTCGGGTCGGTCCGAAATCCAAGATGGCCGCCATAGCCGCCATCTTGAAAAACACATTTTAAACTTCTTCTCAAGTTCCACTGGTGCCATTGAGCTGAAACTTGCCTGAAATGATCCTGAGATGATCCCGACCAAGTGTTGTTATTTTTGGGGTCGGTCCGAAATCCAAGATGGCCGCCATAGCCGCCATCTTGAAAAACACATTTTAAACTTCTTCTCAAGTTCCACTGGTGCCATTGAGCTGAAACTTGCCTGAAATGATCCTGAGATGATCCCGACCAAGTGTTGTTATTTTTGGGGTCGGTCCGAAATCCAAGATGGCCGCCATGGCCGCCATCTTGAAAAACACATTTTAAACTTCTTCTCAAGTTCCACTGGTGCCATTGAGCTGAAACTTGCCTGAAATGATCCTGAGATGATCACGACCAAGTGTTGTTATTTTTCGGGTCGGTCCGAAATCCAAGATGGCCGCCAAAGCCGCCATCTTGAAAAACACATTTTAAACTTCTTCTCAAGTTCCACTGGTGCCATTGAGCTGAAACTTGCCTGAAATGATCCTGAGATGATCCCGACCAAGTGTTGTTATTTTTCGGGTCAGTCCGAAATCCAAGATGGCCGCCATAGCCGCCATTTTGAAAACACATTTTAAACTTCTTCTCAAGTTCCACTGGTGCCATTGAGCTGAAACTTGCCTGAAATGATCCTGAGATGATCCCGACCAAGTGTTGTTATTTTTCGGGTCGGTCCGAAATCCAAGATGGCCGCCATAGCCGCCATCTTGAAAAACACATTTTAAACTTCTTCTCAAGTTCCACTGGTGCCATTGAGCTGAAACTTGCCTGAAATGATCCTGAGAAGATCCCGACCAAGTGTTGTTATTTTTCGGGTCGGTCCGAAATCCAAGATGGCCGCCATAGCCGCCATCTTGAAAAACACATTTTAAACTTCTTCTCAAGTTCCACTGGTGCCATTGAGCTGAAACTTGCCTGAAATGATCCTGAGATGATCCCGACCAAGTGTTGTTATTTTTGGGGTCGGTCCGAAATCCAAGATGGCCGCCATAGCCGCCATCTTGAAAAACACATTTTAAACTTCTTCTCAAGTTCCACTGGTGCCATTGAGCTGAAACTTGCCTGAAATGATCCTGAAATGATCCCGACCAAGTGTTGTTATTTTTGGGGTCGGTCCGAAATCCAAGATGGCCGCCATAGCCGCCATCTTGAAAAACACATTTTAAACTTCTTCTCAAGTTCCACTGGTGCCATTGAGCTGAAACTTGCCTGAAATGATCCTGAAATGATCCCGACCAAGTGTTGTTATTTTTCGGGTCGGTCCGAAATCCAAGATGGCCGCCATAGCCGCCTTCTTGAAAAACACATTTTAAACTTCTTCTCAAGTTCCACCAGTGCTATTGAGCTGAAACTTGCCTGAAATGATCCTGATATGATCCCGACCAAGTGTTGTTATTTTTCGGGTCGGTCCGAAATCCAAGATGGCCGCTGAGGCCGCCATCTTAAAAAACACATTTTAAACTTCTTCTCAAGTTCCACCAGTGCTATTGAGCTAAAACTTGCCAGAAATGATCCTGATATGATCCCGACCAAGTGTTGTTATTTTTTAGATTGGTCTGAAATCCAAGATGGCCGCTGAGGCCGCCGTCTTGAAAACACATTTTAAACTTCTTCTCCAGTTCCACTGGTGCCATTGAGCTTGAAATTGGTGAGGATGTTAAGGAAGGAGGGCCAACAAAGTGTTTTGTTATTTTTTCGGTCTCGTAAAAACTTTGACATGGCAGCAATGGTGGCCATTTTGTAACATGATTGCGCAATCATGGTTTTCCTGAACAACACCTATTTCAAACTTCTTCTCAAATTCCACCAGTGGGATTCAGCTCTTACTTACCAGAAATTATCCTTAGATGGTCCAGACCAAGTGTTGTTATTTATTGGGTCCGTCAGAAATCCAAGATGGCCACTATGGCCAACAGTGCCACTATATACTTGCTACAGAGAATGCATACTACAATAATATAAGGGTTTTAATTTAGAGTCAGATGACCGTTAAGGCCCCTGGGCCTCTTGTTATAGTTTTTAGGTCATCTGACCCGAAGGGTCAGGAGGACCTATAGTCATCATGCTTCGTCCGTCGTCGTGCGCCGTGCGTTGTGCGTCGTGCGCCGTGCGCCGTGCGCCGTGCGTAAACTTTTCACATTTCAATCTTCTTCTCAAGTTCCACCAGTGGGATTAAGCTGAAACTTGCCTGAAATGATCCTGAGATGGTCCTGACCAAGTGTTGTTATTTTTCGGGTCAGTCCGAAATCCAAGATGGCCGCCATAGCTGCCATTTTGAAAACACATTTTAAACTTCTTCTCAAGTTCCACCAGTGCTGTTGGGCTGAAACTTGCCAGAAATGATCCTGAGATGATCCCGACCAAGTGTTGTTATTTTTCGGGTCGGTCCGAAATCCAAGATGGCCGCCATAGCCGCCATCTTGAAAAACACATTTTAAACTTCTTCTCAAGTTCCACCAGTGCTTTTGAGCTGAAACTTGCCTGAAATGATCCTGAGATGATCCTGACCAAGTGTTGTTATTTTTCGGGTTGGTCCGAAATCCAAGATGGCCGCCATAGCCGCCATCTTGAAAAACACATTTTAAACTTCTTCTCAAGTTCCACCAGTGCTATTGAGCTGAAACTTGCCTGAAATGATCCTGATATGATCCCGACCAAGTGTTGTTATTTTTCGGGTCGGTCCAAAATCCAAGATGGCCGCCATAGCCGCCATCTTGAAAAACACATTTTAAACTTCTTCTCAAGTTCCACCAGTGCTTTTGAGCTGAAACTTGCCTGAAATGATCCTGAGATGATCCCGACGAAGTGTTGTTATTTTTCGGGTCGGTCCGAAATCCAAGATGGCCGCCATAGCCGCCATCTTGAAAAACACATTTTAAACTTCTTCTCAAGTTCCACCAGTGCTATTGAGCTGAAACTTGCCTTAAATGATCCTGATATGATCCCGACCAAGTGTTGTTATTTTTCGGGTCGGTCCAAAATCCAAGATGGCCGCCATAGCCGCCATCTTGAAAAACACATTTTAAACTTCTTCTCAAGTTCCACCAGTGCTATTGAGCTGAAACTTGCCTGAAATGATCCTGATATGATCCCGACCAAGTGTTGTTATTTTTCGGGTCGGTCCAAAATCCAAGATGGCCGCCATAGCCGCCATCTTGAAAAACACATTTTAAACTTCTTCTCAAGTTCCACCAGTGCTTTTGAGCTGAAACTTGCCTGAAATGATCCTGAGATGATCCCGACGAAGTGTTGTTATTTTTCGGGTCGGTCCGAAATCCAAGATGGCCGCCATAGCCGCCATCTTGAAAAACACATTTTAAACTTCTTCTCAAGTTCCACCAGTGCTATTGAGCTGAAACTTGCCTTAAATGATCCTGATATGATCCCGACCAAGTGTTGTTATTTTTCGGGTCGGTCCAAAATCCAAGATGGCCGCCATAGCCGCCATCTTTAAAAACACATTTTAAACTTCTTCTCAAGTTCCACCAGTGCTATTGAGCTGAAACTTGCCTGAAATGATCCCGATATGATCCCGACCAAGTGTTGTTATTTTTCGGGTTGGTCCGAAATCCAAGATGGCCCCCATAGCCGCCATTTTGAAAAACACATTTTAAACTTCTTCTCCGGTTCCACCAGTGCTTTTGAGCTGAAAATTGCCTGAAATGATCCTGATATGATCCCGACCAAGTGATGTTATTTTTCGGGTCGGTCCGAAATCCAAGATGGCCACCATAACCACCATCTTCAAAAACACATTTTAAACTTCTTCTCAAGTTCCACCAGTGCTGTTGGGCTGAAACTTGCCTGAAATGTTCCTGAGATCATCCCGACCAAGTGTTGTTATTTTTTAGATTGGTCTGAAATGCAAGATGGCCACCATATCCGCCATCTTAAAAAACACATTTTAAACTTCTTCTCCAGTTCCACTGGTGCCATTGAGCTCGAAATTGGTGAGAATGTTAAGGAAGGAGTGCCAACAAAGTGTTGTTATTTTTTCGGCCTTGTAAAAACTTTGAAATGGCAGCAATGGCGGCCATTTTGTAACATGATTGCGCAATCATGGTTTTCCTGAACAACACCTATTTCAAACTTCTTCTCAAATTCCACCGGTGGGATTCAGCTCTTACTTACCAGAAATGATCCTTAGATGGTCCAGACCAAGTGTTATTATTTATTGGGTCGGTCAGATATCCAAGATGGCCACCATGGCCAACAGTGCCACTATATACTTGCTACAGAGAATGCATACTACAATAATATAAGGGTTTTAATTAAAAGTCAGATGACCGTTAAGGCCCCTGGGCCTCTTGTTTTTACCAATTCTGTTTTAATACTCAAAAACTACCTCAACCTATGCAAACCTTGTATGTATATAGATTGTTTATTATTGTTTATATTTACTTATGTATACTGATGCAACTTGTTAGACTTTACAAGTATTTCTGTAAGAGTATTATTGTATTGATGCTTTAAACTTGTTGAGATTTATCAACATATCAAAAACTTGTGTGATTTTTATACTATAAGTATAAAGTTTGGTTGAAGTTACTGGAAAACTTTGTAGTACTCATCTATAGAATCATTTTTCTGAATTTGTTGATGTTAAATCCAATCATATCATTGTGTGATTTTACAGAAATACTTTGATAACATTGTCCAAGTTTCTCAAAAAGAATTATGCATACATTTCAATTTGGTGATTATTAATAAATTTGTTAATTTAAGAATTTTTTGTGTTATTTTTTAAGATGTTGTGTTAGAGATTTACCAACAGTTGCCTCCATGATTTAAATCAAATCAAGAGATTGTGCCGTTGCTAGTTATAATCCATTTCTATTTTCAATACACATGTTCAGTCTTACATTGCCCTCCATACACTTGTTATAGCGGGTACTACCTACTACCTTTGTAACCTCCACACATTCCTATTTTAATGTTTATTGAAGCTTAACGACTCCATTGATAGGTAAATATACACCTCTGGTTGTAATTGCTGGTACTACTTATTACCTTTGTAACCTCCGCACATTCCTAATTTGTATAGTGATGTTACCATTACATTGTACAATTTCTATATAAATTAGGAATGTGTTTCTGGTTGTTATTGTTGGTACTACTTATTACCTTTGTAACCTCCACATATTCCTATTTTAATGTTTATTGAAGCTTAAAGACTCCATTGCTAGGTAAATATACACCTCTGGTTGTAATTGCTGGTACTACTTATTACCTTTGTAACCTCCACACATTCCTAATTTGTATAGTGATGTTACCATTACATTGTGCAATTACCCTCCACACTTTCTATTTTTAGGTCATCTGACCCGAAGAGCCATCATGCTTCGTCTGTCGTCGTCCGCCGTCCGCCGTCCGCCGTGCGCCGTGCGCCGTCCGCCGTCCGTAAACTTTTCACATTTCAATCTTCTTCTCAAGTTCCACCAGTGGGATTAAGCTGAAACTTGCCTGAAATGATCCTGAGATGGTCCTGACCAAGTGTTGTTATTTTTCAGGTCAGTCCGAAATCCAAGATGGCCGCCATAGCCGCCATTTTGAAAACACATTTTAAACTTCTTCTCAAGTTCCACCAGTGCTGTTGGGCTGAAACTTGCCAGAAATGATCCTGAGATGATCCCGACCAAGTGTTGTTATTTTTCGGGTCAGTCCAAAATCCAAGATGGCCGCCATATCCGCCATCTTGAAAAACACATTTTAAACTTCTTCTCAAGTTCCACCAGTGCTATTGAGCTGAAACTTGCCTGAAATGATCCTGAGATGATCCCGACCAAGTGTTGTTATTTTTCGGGTCGGTCCGAAATCCAAGATGGCCGCCATAGCCGCCATCTTGAAAAACACATTTTAAACTTCTTCTCAAGTTCCACCAGTGCTATTGAGATGAAACTTGCCTGAAATGATCCTGATATGATCCCGACCAAGTGTTGTTATTTTTCGGGTCGGTCCAAAATCCAAGATGGCCACCATAGCCGCCATCTTGAACAACACATTTTAAACTTCTTCTCAAGTTCCACCAGTGCTTTTGAGCTGAAACTTGCCTGAAATGATCCTGAGATGATCCCGACCAAGTGTTGTTATTTTTCGGGTCGGTCCAAAATCCAAGATGGCCGCCATAGCCGCCATCTTGAAAAACACATTTTAATCTTCTTTTCAGGTTCCACCAGTGCTATTGAGCTGAAACTGGCCTGAAATGATCCAGATATGATCCCGACCAAGTGTTGTTATTTTTGGGTCCGTCCGAAATCCAGGATGGCCGCCATAGCCGCCATCTTGAAAAACTTATTTTAAACTTCTTCTCAAGTTCCACCAGGGCTGTTGGGCTGAAACTTGCCAGAAATGATCCTGAGATGATCCCGACCAAGTGTTGTTATTTTTCGGGTCGGTCCGAAATCCAAGATGGCCGCCATAGCCGCCATCTTGAAAAACACATTTTAAACTTCTTCTCAAGTTCCACCAGTGCTATTGAGATGAAACTTGCCTGAAATGATCCTGATATGATCCCGACCAAGTGTTGTTATTTTTCGGGTCGGTCCAAAATCCAAGATGGCCACCATAGCCGCCATCTTGAACAACACATTTTAAACTTCTTCTCAAGTTCCACCAGTGCTTTTGAGCTGAAACTTGCCTGAAATGATCCTGAGATGATCCCGACCAAGAGTTGTTATTTTTCGGGTCGGTCCAAAATCCAAGATGGCCGCCATAGCCGCCATCTTGAAAAACACATTTTAAACTTCTTTTCAGGTTCCACCAGTGCTATTGAGCTGAAACTGGCCTGAAATGATCCAGATATGATCCCGACCAAGTGTTGTTATTTTTTGGGTCCGTCCGAAATCCAAGATGGCCGCCATAGCCGCCATCTTGAAAAAATTATTTTAAACTTCTTCTCAAGTTCCACCAGGGCTGTTGGGCTGAAACTTGCCAGAAATGATCCTGAGATGATCCCGACCAAGTGTTGTTATTTTTCGGGTCGGTCTGAAGTCCAAGATGGCCGCCATAGCCGCCATCTTGAAAAAACACATTTTAAACTTCTTCTCAAGTTCCACCAGTGCTATTGAGCTGAAACTTGCCTGAAATGATCCTGATATGATCCCGACCAAGTGTTGTTATTTTTCGGGTCGGTCCAAAATCCAAGATGGCCGCCATAGCCGCCATCTTGTAAAAAACATTTTAAACTTCTTCTCAGGTTCCACCAGTGCTATTGAGCTGAAACTGGCCTGAAATGATCCTGATATGATCCCGACCAAGTGTTGTTATTTTTCGGGTCGGTCCAAAATCCAAGATGGCCGCCATAGCCGCCATCTTGTAAAAAACATTTTAAACTTCTTCTCAGGTTCCACCAGTGCTATTGAGCTGAAACTTGCCTGAAATGATCCTGATATGATCCCGACCAAGTGTTGTTATTTTTCGGGTCGGTCCAAAATCCAAGATGGCCGCCATAGCCGCCATCTTGTAAAAAACATTTTAAACTTCTTCTCAGGTTCCACCAGTGCTATTGAGCTGAAACTGGCCTGAAATGATCCTGATATGATCCCGACCAAGTGTTGTTATTTTTCGGGTCGGTCCAAAATCCAAGATGGCCGCCATAGCCGCCATCTTGTAAAAAACATTTTAAACTTCTTCTCAGGTTCCACCAGTGCTATTGAGCTGAAACTGGCCTGAAATGATCCTGATATGATCCCGACCAAGTGTTGTTATTTTTCGGGTCCGTCCGAAATCCAAGATGCCCGCCATAGCCGCCATCTTGAAAAACTTATTTTAAACTTCTTCTCAAGTTCCACCAGGGCTGTTGGGCTGAAACTTGCCAGAAATGATCCTGAGATGATCCCGACCAAGTGTTGTTATTTTTCGGGTCGGTCCGAAATCCAAGATGGCCGCCATAGGCGCCATCTTGAAAAACACATTTTAAACTTCTTCCCAAGTTCCAGCAGTACTATTGAGCTGAAACTTGCCTGAAATGATCCTGATATGATCCCGACCAAGTGTTGTTATTTTTCGGGTCGGTCCGAAATCCAAGATGGCCCCCATAGCCGCCATTTTGAAAACACATTTTAAACTTCTTCTCAAGTTCCACCAGTGCTGTTGGGCTGAAACTTGCCTGAAATGTTCCTGAGATGATCACGACCAAGTGTTGTTATTTTTTAGATTGGTCTGAAATGCAAGATGGCCGCCATATCCGCCATCTTAAAAAACACATTTTAAACTTCTTCTCCAGTTCCACTGGTGCCATTGAGCTTGAAATTGGTGAGGATGTTAAGGAAGGAGTGCCAACAAAGTGTTGCTATTTTTTCGGCCTTGTAAAAACTTTGGCATGGCAGCAATGGCGGCCATTTTGTAACATGATTGCGCAATCATGGTTTTCCTGAACAACGCCTATTTCAAACTTCTTCTCAAATTCCACTGGTGGGATTCAGCTCTAACTTACCAGAAATGATCCTTAGATGGTCCAGACCAAGTGTTATTATTTATTGGGTCGGTCAGATATCCAAGATGGCCACCATTGCCAACAGTGCCACTATATACTTGCTACAGAGAATGCATACTACAATAATATAAGGGTTTTAATTTAGAGTCAGATGACCGTTAAGGCCCCTGGGCCTCTTGTTATTGACCTAAGGTCAGGGTCACTTGTGACGTCAGAGGATTTCCCCCTATTGCATCATGGGATTTCCCCTTATTGCGTCATATGATGTCATCCTCCACACTCCACCCTTGGATGTGGAGGAGCTACCGGTATTTCACCCTTACTCACCTTACTAAAACAAGGAAACGTTAGAGTAGAGGTCACATTTGGAAGCCCTCTCGCCAAAACCATCAGCTGCATCGTTTACGCCGAGCACCCAGGCTATTTTGAAATCAACGCTGCAAGAGATATTTTGAAGCCATGAATACCAATCAACTTCATCGATTGTGACCCCATCATGAAAGAATTAAACATAGATGTCTATGCGAGGGATCACATGCCAAAAAACATAGAACAATTTCCAACCGGATTTATCGTCAATACTGATGCGAGTCATCAGCCAGGACGACATTGGGTGGCTTATTACATGGAATCACCAATAAAACGAGAATTCTTTGATAGCTATGGACACTCACCACAACATTTTTCCTTTCCAAAATGTTCATCATTTAATGAAACCCGATTACAGAGTGTCAAATCTAACGTGTGTGGGCAATATTGTTTGTTTTATTTGCTCAATCGATGTAGAAATATACCGCTTAGCGCTATTGTTAATGTAATTCAGTGATGATTACATACATAAAACAAAAAGGAAATGACTTATAAATGTAATCATACAATTGAGTCATTTCCTTTTTGTTTTCAAACTGGTGGCGGGTATCAATCGTGTTGTCAAGAATATCAATAAAATGTACATACACCACTCAACCTTGTTCAGTTTCAATCATGTCGCAGATAAGTCTAGTCCCCATCGTCTGTCCTGCCACGATACAGCTAGCAGGTAGCTCTGGAAGCGGTAAAACATTTCTCATGAAACAAATGTTAGAGCAGGCCGATGGTTTGTTTAGTCAACCCACAGCTAAGATCATGATCTGTTATGATACTTGGCAACCCATGTTTGATGAACTTAAACGCAATATTAATGAAATCACTTTTATGAAGGGAATTTTAGATGAGACACAATTTGAGGAGTGGACTTCCATTACAGACAAACACAAGATAATAGTACTAGACGACTGTTTGATAGAAGGATCCAATTCCATCCAACTAATGAAAATATTTTGCATAGGATCACATCATCGAAATGTGACAGTCATATTTTTAGTACAGAACGTATTTCAGAAGGGGAAGGTCATGCGCACTTTAAGTTTAAACACTCATTACTTTATCCTGTTTAGAAACTATCGAGATCAGGCGCAGATAGAGACGTTGGGAAGGCAAATGTTTCTTAGAAGGTTAGAATATTTCAGACAGAGTTACCTTTCTGCCGTTTCAAAAAGATACGGATATCTTTTTGTCGATGTCAGCCCCCACAGTCCACAGTTGAATATTTTCGACGGTCCGACAGAAATCCCCTCACTTCGTACTAGGATATTGCCAGGAGAGGATCCAGTCGTCTACGAACCTAAAATGAAATATTTTCTCGATTTTTTGTCATCTGCACCGCAACATCAACAAGTCGTCATCATAAACACACTGACTAGAGAACAATTACAATTATTAACAGAAATTATCTATAACACAGTCACCGACAACGTACCTATGTCGGTCGAGGATAAAAAAAGTGTATCTAAACAGAAACGCGCCATTCGTAAAGTGTTAACCAGAAATATAGGACCTAGGGAGAGGAGAAGGAGATTACAAGCTGTAGTTAAAACTTTACCGATATTCATCAACTACCAACGATGGCAAGAGAACTCGTCCTCGTAACAAAAGCTAAATATGACAGATTAATCGGTGAAACAGAAAAGGAAAGCAAACCACCCAGCGAGACTAATACTGATAAATTAGAAAAAGATGAACAGAAGAAACGTACTGACAAGGTTAAATATCATGAACAGGAAAAAGCATCGGAGGAGTCTAAAAACGGAGACAAACAGACAGGGGGGCAATTGGCTGTAGAAGAGAAACCGACACGTTTTATGAATAATTTACATAAGGCAGTCAAGCGCAAGTGGTTATCTTTTAAGGTATAGACCATTGTCATGTCTATATATAACTAGTGACGTCACACTTTCTTTCTGTCTTACCGTGTATATATGAAACCGCTCAACGATGCTACCTCATAGTGTAATCGAGCGCCATGGATAAACTACCGTCCATAGAGCAGCTGTTGCAAGACTTTCCCGACGATGTCGTGGCAGAACAACTGACAGAATTGAAACGAACGCTTAGAGAAGATAAGGAAAATCATCCTCCTACCAAAAGACAAAGACCGGACGATTCTGGAAGTCACCAATGCCACATCTGTATAGGCGAATTAGAAGATTACATAACTTTAAGAGACATCTAACAGCACATGAAAGGTCGTTCTCATGCTCAATGTGTAACACTTCATTTACGAGAATAGACAATTTAAATCGACATATGGCGAACAAGCATCAAAATGGTGGAAATGTTTCAACTTCTAAACCCACTCCTTCACCTGAGCCCTCAAGGTCTCCCATACCGAGACCTTCACGCACACAGTCTCCAATACCAGGACCATCACATGTACAGTCTCCCATACCGGATAGGTATTCACCCATAGTGGAGCCTATCTCGCCGTCGACTTCACATCAGTATTCGGACGAAAGCAGTTTGAACGGATCGGCCAATGTGAGATCCATTTACCCTTCCAATGATGATGATGCTGATATACTAACTTTCTTCAGTAACACCAAGGAGGAAGTAATACAACATGTCACGGAACGATGTCATTCTTTGCACGGCATCAAGTGGTATATCAGTGTACAGGTAGAACTTGAAAAGGAGGATAGAGACGGGGGCAAACAACATTCCTACCCCCATTTCCGAAGTAAAAACTATGTTTATCTACCAAATGAAACCTTTTCGTTACATGATTTAAATGAAGGTTACCAAAAAATGTTTGTTTCGTTTCAAGAATATCTGAGAGAAGGATCCAATTGGAGACTTAAAAGAATAGTGAAATTAGAAATTAGCACTCACCTTTGAGTGGTTCTTCCTACTTACCAACTCCAGCTACATTTCGACATTCGGGCATGATCAACGTCATCAACCTGGATGAAATGTGCTTCTTATGGTCTGTCCTAGCATCCCTACATCCCCATCATGACGTTCCGGAACAAGTGACTCATTACATTTCACACGAAAAAGAACTAAACATGTCTGGAATTCATTACCCCGTGACAATATCACAAGTGGAAAAGTTTGAGAGACAAAATAACATTTCTGTGAATGTGTTCGGATATGAGGATAAGGACATTTTCCCCATGTACATTACTAAATTACGGCAAGTACGACACCTTATCAATTTGTTGTATTTAAAACAAGGTGAGAAAAGTCATTATTGCCTGATTAGCAACCTAGATACATTTTTAGCTAGAACGAAATCAACAAAACATAAGACTTATTTTTGTCATTATTGCCTTCAGGGGTTTACCAGAAATGACCTTTTACAAAATCACATACAATACTGCTCAAAACATGATCCACAACATACAGAACTTCCAGAAGACGGTGAAAACATACTAGAGTTTGACGGCTATTCTAAACAACTAAAAGTACCTTTTGTTATCTATGCTGATTTTGAAACTTTCGCTCAGAGAATGGATACATGCCTACCCAATCCAAAAAAATCGAGTACAACTCGCAATACAAAATTTGAGCCCTGCGGGTTTGGCTATCAAGTAATCAGTGTAGCTGAAAAGTATACAAAACCTCCCGTCATATATCGCGGCCAAAACGTGAGTAAAACTTTTCTGGAACATATGCTGGAAGAAGAAACAGAAATCAAAAACATTTTAAAACATGTTGAACCTTTAGACATGTCTCCAGAAAATGTGCGAGTTTCAATGTAGCACGAAATGTCACATATGTAGTCAATCTTTTACAGATAAAACCGTCAAAGTCGGAGATCATTGTCATTTGACCGGTGAATTTAGAGGGGCAAGTTGTCAGGATTGTAACCTCAATTTTCAGTATCCTTCTTTTATTCCCATCGTGTTTCATAATCTGAAAGGGTTTGACGGACACATCCTCTGTGAGAGTGTGGGTTTATTTACAGATCAAGACATTAAGTGTATCCCCAATAACATGGAGAAATACATTTCATTCAGTTTAGGGAATCTTCGCTTTATAGATTCGTTTCAATTCATGTCACGAAGTCTAGAATCACTCGTCAACAATTTAGCTTGCGAGGGATTGGAAACATTCAAACGTCTTTCTAGTGAATTTACTAAAGATCATGCTAATCTGCTTTTGAGAAAGGGAGTTTACCCTTACGAGTATGTAAACAATGCAGACAAGTTTGACGAAACCTGTCTACCGCCAAGGGCGGCTTTCTATAGCCAACTAAGTAAATCAAACATCAGTAAAGCAGATTATGAGCATGCGCAGACGGTTTGGAATACATTAGACATTCAAAACTTGGGAGAATATCACGACCTTTACCTAAAGACGGACGTTCTACTCCTAGCAGATGTGTTCGAAAATTTTAGAGTCATGTGTACAAGTTAGACCCAGCTCATTTTTTACAAGTCCCGGACTTGCATGGAGTGCTGCACTCAAAATGACTGGAGTTAGTTTAGAATTATTGACAGATCCTGACATGTACATATTTTTTGAGAATGGGGTAAGGGGTGGTGTGTCCATGATATCAAACAAATACTCCAAGGCTAACAATCCCTACGTTCCAGAAACGTACGATTCCTCTCAACCTAACAAATACATTCTTTATACAGATTGTAACAATCTGTACGGTAAGGCTATGTCCGAGTCGTTACCCATGAGCGATTTCCGGTGGATCGATGATGCGGAACATTTTGATGTTAAAAACATACCTATGGATGGTGACACAGGCTACGTCTTAGAAGTAGATTTAGAATACCCTTCAGAACTACACAATCTTCATTCTGACTACCCGCTCGCTCCGGAAACCAAAGTCATTTCCGACAAAATGTTATCCCCGCACAGTAAAGAATTATGGAAGATATTACACCCTAGTCCGAAACATAGCAACGACAAACTGTGGGGGCGTGTTAGCACTCCTAAACTCGTCCCCACGCTAGAAAACAAGACGAAATATATATGCCATTACAGAAACTTGCAACTTTACTTGGAGTTGGGAATGAAACTAACCAAGATTCACAGGATTTTAGGGTTTAGACAACATCCATGGTTAAAGAAATATATCGATTTTAACAGTCAAAAGAGGCGGGAAACATCCTCTGATTTCGGAAAAGATTTCATTAAATTAATGAATAATTCAGGCTTTGGTAAAACCATGGAGAACGTACGCAACAGAGTCGACATCAAACTGTCTCACAAAGAAAAAAAAATGAACAAGAGGCCCAGGGGCCTTAACGGTCATCTGACTCTAAATTAAAGACCCTTATAATATTGTAGTATGCATTCTCTGCAGGTTTAGTGGCACTGTTGGCCATGGCGGCCATCTTGGATTTCTGACCTACCTTCAAAATAATAACACTTGGCTATGACCATATCAGGATCATTTCTGGTAAGTTAGAGCCAAATCCCACGGGTGGAATTTGAGAAGTTTGAAATACGTGTTGTTCAGGAAAAACATGATTGCGCAATCATGTTACATAATGGCTGCCGTGGCTGCCCTTTCAAAGTTTTTACGAGGCCGAAAAATAACAACACTTTGTTGGCTCCCCTTCCTTAACATCCTCACCAATTTCCAGCTCAATCGAACCAGTGGAACTGGAGAAGAAGTTTAAAATGTGTTTTTCAAGATGGCTGCCATGGCGGCCATCTTGGATTTCTGACTGACCCGATAAATAACAAAACTTGGCCAGGAACATCTCAGGATCATTTCTGGTAAGTTAAAGCTGAATCCCACTGGTGGAATTTGAGAAGAAGTTTGAAATAGGTGTTGTTCAGGAAAACCATGATTGCACAATCATTTTACAAAATGGCCACCATGGCTGCCATGTCAAAGTTTTTACGAGGCCAAAAAATAACAACACTTTGTTGCCTCTCTTTCCTTACCATCCTCACCAATTTCCAGCTCAATGGCACCAGTGGAACTGGAGAAGAAATTTAAAATGTGTTTTTCAAGATGGTTGCCATGACGGCCATCTTGGATTTCTGATCGACTTGAAAAATAACAACACTTGGTCAGGACTATCTCAGGATCATTTCTGGTAAGTAAGAGCTCAATCCCACTGATGGAATTTGAGAAGAAGTTTGAAATAGGTGTTGCTCAGAAGAACCATGATTGCGCAATCATGTTACAAAATGGCTGCCGTGGCTGCAATGTCGAAGTTTTTACGAAGCCGAAAAATAACAACACTTTATTGGCTCTCCTTCCTTAACATTCTCACCAATTTCCAGCTCAATCGCACCAGTGGAACTGGAGAAGAAGTTTAAAATGTGTTTTTCAAGATGGTTGCCATGGCGGCCATCTTGGATTTCTGACCGACTTGAAAAATAACAACACTTGGTCAGGACCATCCCAGGATCATTTCAGGCAAGTTTCAGCTCAATCTCACCAGTGGAACTTGAGAAGAAGTTTCAAATGTGTTTTCAAAATGGTGGCCATGGCGGCCATCTTGGATTTCAGACTGACCCGAAAAATAACAACACTTGGTCAGGACCATCCAAGCATCATTTCAGGCAAGTTTCAGCTCAATCCCACTGGTGGAACTTGAGAAGAAGTTTGAAATGTGAAAAGTTTACGCACGGCGCACGGCGGACGGCGGACGGCGCACGACGACGGACGAAACATGATGACTATAGGTCATCCTGACCCTTCGGGTCAGATGACCTAAAAAGTACGTGGCAAAGCCATCTTTTCAAAATTTAAAATATTCAACGAGGATTTAGTGGGGGTCGAAAACAGTAAAATCAAATTAGTACTCAACAAACCCGTGTACGTAGGTCAATGTATTTTGGATATATCTAAATGTATCATGTACAATTTCCATTACAACCACATGCTATCTAAATACCAGAACATCCGCTTACTCATGACTGACACAGACAGTCTGATGTATGAAATATCAGGTATTTCAGACTTGTACGAAACATTACACGAAGACAAACACCTGTTCGATTTGTCCAATTATCCCAACGATCACCCAATCTATGACGTTACAAACAAAAAGATACCCGGAAAGTTTAAAGACGAGTTAGGCGGGCAGATTTTACAAGAGTTTGTCGGACTGAGACCTAAGATGTATTCTTACGCATACAGCACCGACAGATCAAAACAAATAGCTAAGGGTATCAATAGAAGTACCATAGCATACGACTTACGCCACGACATGTATCTAGAATGTCTGTTTGAATCTAAAACCATTATGTGTGACATGAATTCCATCAGAAGTGATGGACACAACTTACACGTATACACCATCAGAAAAGCAGGTCTTTGTAGTTTTGACGACAAACGCTACGTCACACAAAATGGTGACACGTGGGCACACGGTCATTACAAAATAAAAAACGATATATATTGAGTATACAGTTTTAATACAATGTATAAGCTTGTCGAAATGTTGAAATTCAAGCTTTTTATTGCATATTTTACAAGTTTACTTATTGTATATTTTACAAGTTTTCCTATCTGTAATAAATGTTACATGTTTGTCGAAATACAAGCTTTTGTACATTTTACAAATGATGAAAGATTTTATAATTAATGTTAAAAATACATAATAGTGCTTATCGAAAAGTCGAAATATAAGCTTTTGTACATTTTTATGAAAGATTTTATAATTAATGTTACATATACTTAATTGTGCTTATCAAAAAGTCGAAATATAAGCTTTGTCAGCACAATTTCAACACATATTTTAGAGATAGAAATTTGAGAAATACATATCAATATTTGTACATAATAAACAACCCATCTAACCCGATTTTGTGTTTTGTTTCATTAATTATCTCTACTGCTGATTATATTCATTACATGTTCAGAATCTTCAATATATTTACAAAATACTGCTTCGGCAAAGACGTACATAGGATGTCTATGAATGAGACAGCTCAACCTCCCAGAAACTGTTCCCCGTTTTAAATTTATGATTGTATCCAAATAAAAAAGATTTTCGTTTCTATATTCGAGATATTTGACTTTTATTGCTTTATCATTTTTAGCTCACCTGGACCGAAGGTCCGGTGAGCTTATGCCATGGCGCGGCGTGCGTCGTCCGTCCGTCCGTCGTCCGTCCGTCCGTCAACATTTGCTTCAAATCGCTACTAGTCAAAAAGTTCTTATTGGGTTTTGACCAAATTTGGCCAGAAACATCCTTGGCAGAACGGGAACAGATTTTGCATAAATGGTGACTCTGACCCCCGAGGGGCCAAAGGGGCGGGGCCCAATAGGGGAAATAGAGGTAATTCCTTTAAATCGCTACTAGTCATAAAGTTATGAATGGATTTGAACCCAATTTGGTCAGAAACATCCTTGGGGAAGGGGAACAGATTTTGCATAAATGGTGGCTCTGACCCCGGAGGGGCCAAATGGGTGGGGCCCAATAAGGGAAATAGAGGTAATTCCTTTAAATTGCCGAAACATCCTTGGGGGAAGGGGAAGAGATTTTGCATAAATGGTGATTCTGACCCTAAAGGGGCCAAAAAGGCGGGGCCCAGTGGGGGAAATAGAGGTAATTCCTTTGAATCGCTACTAGTCATAAAGTGATGAATGCATGCTCTATAAACAATTCTTGAGGTCTTTCAGACCTTAGAGAGTCTGGACTTCATTACTCTTTAGAGCAGTTTGGATTCCCACACTATAACCATATATAGCATTGTTAGAGTTTTACAAATAAAACAAATTGAATATGAACATTATTTTGACAATTGGTCTAATCCAACCAGGTGAGCGATACAGGCCCCATGGGCCTCTTGTTAAAATATATCTTGGATGCATGTTATATATATGACATCCAAATATAACCTTCACTATAGATAAACTAGTGGGTATATATTCTCTATCATGATCGACAATACGCCCTCTTATATCAACAATACATTTAACAGAAAACATCTATGCGGTATGTAAATAAATTTGAAAAACAATCTAAACCTTTAAAAAAAAAAACTACATACCGCATAGGTTGAATTGAGCATTTACTGCTTGTTTGTATTGTATGGACGGTATCGTGGAAGTGCTTGATAGGGTGGTGGTGGTCCTCTCTCCGCCAAGTTTATATGTGGATAATCGTACTGGACTCCCTCCACAGATGTCAGCTGCAAAGGTGTGTATGCTATAGGTAGTGGTTGCACAGTCGTAGGTACCGGCGATGCAGGTTTAGGCGCTGGCAGTGTTGTTGAATCGGCAGACGTCGACGTGGCTGTAGACTCGAGCATGGGTACAGGCTGAAGATGAAATGTATTTATTAAATTATCAGCACAAACAAAATATCATATTAAGCTATGTTTGGATAGGATGTGTGTTTTTTGGGTTTTTTTTTCATTACCTCGTCTAAATGATGGAGTTGAACATCCAAAAGCCTCCTTAACGAGACACAACTCTTCAAACTCCTCGTAATGCAAACTTAAAGTTTGCCCGTTCCTGCTTACATGTACATACTTCTCGCCATTTCCGGCCGTAAATTTCGTTACAGCAACCTTAATTAAAACATGTAGATATTAATAAGTTAAAGTAGTCATGTTTACAAGTATACAATTTATAAAAATTATAGAAATACACAATAATGATAAATTAAAAAAATAAAGTTATAAGGATAAAGAAATAAGTTTATAAACTAAAGTTATAAGCAAAATAATAAAGTTATAAGGATAAAAAAAAAGAGAAAGAAATATATAAAATAAATTCTGCAAAAATGCTAACATTTGAGTAAACAGAGCAATTTACCTTTACTTTAGGTGTCACTTTTGATTCTAGTTTCCACCCTCTCTGGTTGAGAACAATTTGTACCTTACCATACATTTCCATCGTATTTCTAGCTAGGTAGTATTTCCAATCTAAAATATGTGTTGAAAGTGCGTCGTTTAGGAGTGAGCGCTAGTTTTAAGAAACCGTTAGGATGTGATATGTCGTCTTTTCATTGGATGAACCGTTGACCTAATGAGGAATTTAAAATTTCAAATATGCTGCTGGACATGCGGAATGTTGATCGTGATAGACTTGACGGTTGACTGATTTGTCCAATTTGATATAGCCTTGATATTACACCGTTTTAGAATTTTGTTCTCATAATTTTTTTACCTTTTCTAGTTGTTTTAATAGTTATACATTATCTCAGATTAATAAAAGCATTGTTAATAGCAATACATCTGAAGATTTATGTTTATAAAAATAATTCCAGCGATCAATGTCAATAGTATAACCTCTGATGTAAAATTACATGTTTCAAATTCTGTTATGGGTGCTAAAGTTGTCTCACTATCAGAATCTATTGTAAAAGAAAGTAGAATTTTCAAATAATCTTTTTGATTGTTTTAGATAGTTTATACTAATTCAATTTTTTCACACTGTCATTGTCTTAAACATAGTTTTAGAAGGTTTAAATTGAACACATTATCCTACCTCATTATAAATGTGTCATAAAATGTTGATGCATTTAATTACTTCAAGTTAAACTTTTAGAAATAGTTGAATAACCCTTACCTGAAGTGTACTGCCTGGTCCTTAAACGTCTTGTGGACTTTTTCTCTTCAAATGTATATAAAACAAATAAACTGATATATATATAGTATGACTTGTATAGCCTTCCATTTTTAATGTGAAATGTTTTGATTTTGTAATCAACATTCCAATTCAGATGTTTATGAAAGTTGGTATGTTAGAGGCTACAAGATTTACAAAAAAAGTTCAGTTCTCTTACCTAAAATTCCTTCCATATATTCTATGATTCCTTCTTTTTCATTGACACATTTACTCAACTGTTTTACAGTCACACTCAAGTTTTCTACTGCCACTTTCAATTTTGCTAGTTCTATAAGGATAACCAGCATTCCTGAAAAGAAAGCTATCATTCCTGAAAACAGACCAACATCATAGTACATTTCCATGTTTGTGTCCTTTCTGATGTCTATAGAGAGAATGTTTGAAAATATGATTCTATATCCTTTTATCACATATGGTCCTTTGTGAAGTTACACAACTTTTTAAATTGATAATCTATGATTGCCTGAGGCTATCAAGTTGTTTATCGGTCAAATGATTTCAAGCATGTGTAGAGAGATGTTTTATAGAATTAGATATTAAGTTTTATATATTACTTAGTTATAGGATTTTTTTTAACAATACATCTAAGGTGTTTAAACAGCTTTTAAAAATCATGTAAACTAAATTTTACATCGATTAAACTAATGTTTCAAAGGTGGTATATCAGTTGCGCTTCTGACAATGAGTACGTTTTTATCTCTGACATCTTTTGTAGTCTGAATGTGAAAATATTCTAATCAAAACTCTTTCCATCTAAAACTGTAATAAATGTATATTTTGCAAAAGTTCCCTATACAAAGGAAGTGAATATAAATTTGTTTAAACTTGATTATACTTTGTTAAAACTATAATTTGAAAAACAATATCTATATGGTTTCTATATTCAAATATGTACCGATTCTAAAGCTGTATACACATGACATTCCTTACATTTGTTAATTGTTTTTGTTGATACTTTTGTAACTTTGTGTAAATAATTGTTTCAAAGCTATGCATGCAATATTTCTCATATCATAACCATCAAAGATATTTTTGTTATTGTTGAAATCCTTACAATTATCTTCGCAAAACCTTTTGTATTCCTATAATATTAAAAACTTCAAATTCATGTTTACAATTTACCTCAATTGTTATTGTTGAAATCCTAAGACTGTGCCAGTATTTTTATGTTAAAGCCATGTTTACAGTTTATACCATTCAATATGTTTGATAATTGTTGAAATCGTAAGACTGTGCCAATATCTAAGTATTTTATGTGTCAAAGCCGTGTTTGCAGTAAAATGTAATAACTTAATGCTGATACATGTTACTAGTAAGTTGCATCTTTAACTAAATACTCTTTGAAATGTTTACTTTTAAGTAAATGTTGTATAGGTTGTTTGATATATATGTGTTTATGATTTAAAAATGTTTATAGTTCTCTGTCTAATATATGCAAATACTCAACTATACTATAGATGTTTTAGGTTTTATATACATGTGAAATACCTGATGGATAAGATGAAGCAAGATGTTGCATTATTGATGTATTTTTAGGTCATCTGACCCGAAGGGTCAGGATGACCTATAGTCATCATGCTTCGTCCGTCGTCGTGCGCCGTCCGCCGTCCGCCGTGCGCCGTGCGTCGTGCGTAAACTTTTCACATTTCAATCTTCTTCTCAAGTTCCACCAGTGGGATTAAGCTGAAACTTGCCTGAAATGATCCTGAGATGGTCCTGACCAAGTGTTGTTATTTTTCGGGTCAGTCTAAAATCCAAGATGGCCGCCATAGCCGCCATCTTGAAAAACACATTTTAAACTTCTTCTCAAGTTCCACCAGTGCTGTTGGGCTGAAACTTGCCTGAAATGATCCTGATATGATTGCGACCAAGTGTTGTTATTTTTCGGGTCGGTCCGAAATCCAAGATGGCCGCCATAGCCGCCATCTTGAAAAAAACACATTTTAAACTTCTTCTCAAGTTCAACCAGTGCTATTGAGCTGAAACTTGCCTGAAATGATCCTGATATGATCGCGACCAAGTGTTGTTATTTTTCGGGTCGGTCCGAAATCCAAGATGGCCGCCATAGCCGCCATCTTGAAAAACACATTTTAAACTTCTTCTCAAGTTCCACCAGTGCTGTTGGGCTGAAACTTGCCTGAAATGATCCTGATATGATTGCGACCAAGTGTTGTTATTTTTCGGGTCGGTCCGAAATCCAAGATGGCCGCCATAGCCGCCATCTTGAAAAACACATTTTAAACTTCTTCTCAAGTTCCACCAGTGCTGTTGGGCTGAAACTTGCCAGAAATGATCCTGAGATGATCCTGACCAAGTGTTGTTATTTTTCGGGTCGGTCCGAAATCCAACATGGCCGCTATAGCCGCCATCTTGAAAAACACATTTTAAACTTCTTCTCAAGTTCCACCAGTGCTATTGAGCTGAAACTTGCCTGAAATGATCCTGATATGATCGCGACCAAGTGTTGTTATTTTAAAGATTGGTATGAAATCCAAGATGGCCGCCATAGCCGCCATCTTGAAAAACACATTTTAAACTTCTTCTCAAGTTCCAGCAGTGCTGTTGGGCTGAAACTTGCCAGAAATGATCCTGAGATGATCCTGACCAAGTGTTGTTATTTTTCGGGTCGGTCCGAAATCCAAGATGGCCGCTATAGCCGCCATCTTGAAAAACACATTTTAAACTTCTTCTCAAGTTTCACCAGTGCTGTTGGGCTGAAACTTGCCTGAAATGATCATGAGATGATCCCGACCAAGTGTTGTTATTTTTCGGGTTGGCCCGAAATCCAAGATGGCCGCCATAGCCGCCATCTTGAAAAACACATTTTAAACTTCTTCTCAAGTTTCACCAGTGCTATTGAGCTGAAACTTGCCTGAAATGATCCTGATATGATCGCAACCAAGTGTTGTTATTTTTTAGATTGGTCTGAAATCCAAGATGGCCGCCATAGCCGCCATCTTGAAAAACAATTTTAAACTTCTTCTCAAGTTCCACCAGTGCTGTTGGGCTTGAAACTTGCCTGAAATGATCATGAGATGATCCCGACCAAGTGTTGTTATTTTTCGGGTTGGTCCGAAATCCAAGATGGCCGCCATAGCCGCCATCTTGAAAAACACATTTTACACTTCTTAAGTTCCACCAGTGCTATTGAGCTGAAACTTGCCTGAAATGATCCTGATATGATCCCGACCAAGTGTTGTTATTTTTTAGATTGGTCTGAAATCCAAGATGGCCGCCATAGCCGCCATCTTGAAATACACATTTTAAACTTCTTCTCAAGTTCCAGCAGTGCTGTTGGGCTGAAACTTGCCAGAAATGATCCTGAGATGATCCTGACCAAGTGTTGTTATTTTTCGGGTCGGTCCGAAATCCAAGATGGCCGCTATAGCCGCCATCTTGAAAAACACATTTTAAACTTCTTCTCAAGTTTCACCAGTGCTGTTGGGCTGAAACTTGCCTGAAATGATCATGAGATGATCTCGACCAAGTGTTGTTATTTTTCGGGTTGGTCCGAAATCCAAGATGGCCGCCATAGCCGCCATCTTGAAAAACACATTTTAAACTTCTTCTCAAGTTTCACCAGCGCTATTGAGCTGAAACTTGCCAGAAATGATCCTGATATGATCGCAACCAAGTGTTGTTATTTTTTAGATTGGTCTGAAATCCAAGATGGCCGCCATAGCCGCCATCTTGAAAAACAATTTTAAACTTCTTCTCAAGTTCCAGCAGTGCTGTTGGGCTGAAACTTGCCAGAAATGATCCTGAGATGATCGCAACCAAGTGTTGTTATTTTTTAGATTGGTCTGAAATCCAAGATGGCCGCCATAGCCGCCATCTTGAAAAACAATTTTAAACTTCTTCTCAAGTTCCACCAGTGCTGTTGGGCTTGAAACTTGCCTGAAATGATCATGAGATGATCCCGACCAAGTGTTGTTATTTTTCGGGTTGGTCCGAAATCCAAGATGGCCGCCATAGCCGCCATCTTGAAAAACACATTTTACACTTCTTCTCAAGTTCCACCAGTGCTATTGAGCTGAAACTTGCCTGAAATGATCCTGATATGATCCCGACCAAGTGTTGTTATTTTTTAGATTGGTCTGAAATCCAAGATGGCCGCCATAGCCGCCATCTTGAAAAACAATTTTAAACTTCTTCTCAAGTTCCACCAGTGCTGTTGGGCTGAAACTTGCCAGAAATGATCCTGAGATGATCCTGACCAAGTGTTGTTATTTTTCGGGTCGGTCCGAAATCCAAGATGGCCGCTATAGCCGCCATCTTGAAAAACACATTTTAAACTTCTTCTCAAGTTTCACCAGTGCTGTTGGGCTGAAACTTGCCTGAAATGATCATGAGATGATCTCGACCAAGTGTTGTTATTTTTCGGGTTGGTCCGAAATCCAAGATGGCCGCCATAGCCGCCATCTTGAAAAACACATTTTAAACTTCTTCTCAAGTTTCACCAGTGCTATTGAGCTGAAACTTGCCTGAAATGATCCTGATATGATCGCAACCAAGTGTTGTTATTTTTTAGATTGGTCTGAAATCCAAGATGGCCGCCATAGCCGCCATCTTGAAAAACAATTTTAAACTTCTTCTCAAGTTCCAGCAGTGCTGTTGGGCTGAAACTTGCCAGAAATGATCCTGAGATGATCCTGACCAAGTGTTGTTATTTTTCGGGTCGGTCCGAAATCCAAGATGGCCGCTATAGCCGCTATCTTGAAAAACACATTTTAAACTTCTTCTCAAGTTTCACCAGTGCTGTTGGGCTGAAACTTGCCTGAAATGATCATGAGATGATCCCGACCAAGTGTTGTTATTTTTCGGGTTGGTCCGAAATCCAAGATGGCCGCCATAGCCGCCATCTTGAAAAACACATTTTAAACTTCTTCTCAAGTTCCACCAGTGCTATTGAGCTGAAACTTGCCTGAAATGATCCTGATATGATCGCGACCAAGTGTTGTTATTTTTTAAATTGGTCTGAAATCCAAGATGGCCGCCATAGCCGCCATCTTGAAAAACACATTTTAAACTTCTTCTCAAGTTCCAGCAGTGCTGTTGGGCTGAAACTTGCCAGAAATGATCCTGAGATGATCCTGACCAAGTGTTGTTATTTTTCGGGTCGGTCCGAAATCCAAGATGGCCGCTATAGCCGCCATCTTGAAAAACACATTTTAAACTTCTTCTCAAGTTTCACCAGTGCTGTTGGGCTGAAACTTGCCTGAAATGATCATGAGATGATCCCGACCAAGTGTTGTTATTTTTCGGGTTGGTCCGAAATCCAAGATGGCCGCCATAGCCGCCATCTTGAAAAACACATTTTAAACTTCTTCTCAAGTTTCACCAGTGCTATTGAGCTGAAACTTGCCTGAAATGATCCTGATAGGATCCCGACCAATTGTTGTTATTTTTCGGGTCGGTCCGAAATCCAAGATGGCCACCATAACCACCATCTTGAAAAACACATTTTAAACTTCTTCTCAAGTTCCACCAGTGCTGTTTGGCTGAAACTTGCCTGAAATGTTCCTGAGATGATCCCGACCAAGTGTTGTTATTTTTTAGATTGGTCTGAAATCCAAGATGGCCGCCATATCCGCAATCTTAAAAAACACATTTTAAACTTCTTCTCCAGTTCCACTGGTTCCATTGAGCTGGAAATTGATGAGGATGTTAAGGAAGGAGGGCCAACAAAGTGTTGTTTTTTTTTTTTTCGGCCTCGTAAAAACTTTGACATGGCAGCAATGACGGCCATTTTGTAACATGATTGCGCAATCATGGTTTTCATGAACAACACCTATTTCAAACTTCTTCTCAAATTCCACCGGTGGGATTCAGCTCTTACTTACCAGAAATTATCCTTAGATGGTCCAGACCAAGTGTTATTATTTATTGGGTCGGTCAGAAATCCAAGATGGCCGCCATGGCCAACAGTGCCACTATATACTTGCTACAGAGAATGCATACTACAATAATATAAGGGTTTTAATTTAGAGTCAGATGACCGTTAAGGCCCCTGGGCCTCTTGTTTTAAAGGACTGTTTCATCTGCTAAAAGTTTTACAAATACTTAATAAATGTTAAACTATGCAATGAGTTGTAAAACATTATGAATAGAAGTATTGTGTTGTTGTCTCTGTTCATACTCTTTGATGTTAATCAAGATTATAATTTGGTCTTTAGCTGGTCAAGGTGGATTCCGAAATCAGATCGGACATGGCCCTTGGCAGGATGCTTATCATGTTTTCACACTGTTGTGACCAAAGGTATTGATGTAAATGATTGGATGTGGTACAGTCATTTGTTACCTTGACAGGTAATGTCTAGAGGGTGATCGGTGTTGCTCAAATGTGTTACCTTTTAATTTTTTCTCTAATGTACTTGACAGCTTAAAATGAAGCATAATTTTCTTATTGAAGTGAATGTTTATATAACAAAAGGTAAATAGGAAAAATTGAACCCTAGACCTTCAGGTTAATAGTCGAACGTTCTAACCTACTGTGACTGATGCTTTGTAGATTGTGTATCGTTGGAGTACTGGTTATGTATCGTTCCTCCCCACTGTTGCCACCACACATACCCATTACATGTTGTGACTTGTTTATTAAAGAAGATCTTCCCTTCACTTTTCTAGACAGACATACGGGAGGTCTTTCTTAGGCCGTACAAGGATTACTTTCCTCATTGCATCATCTACGAGTATAGGTTGGGGTCATGGGGGGAATTAAGCACTGGTTTGCATCCTACATTCCAAGCATACGTAGTCTAAGGACTTTGCTCCTCCATTACGTTAAGGTATCTTGTGACGTTACACATTCCAGACTGGTCGTGACTTGTGCGACATTTTCTAAATATAGGTACTGTGTATAGGTTGATATCAATTAACTAAAAATCCTCCCTTTCTGACCGCGATTTATCAAATTCCATCAAGAGGATTTGACCTATGGCGCATTTTGACTATACCGTTCTGGGGGTGGTCCTCCCCTTAGGCTATAATCCTCCTACATAGGTAAAGGAGGATTATAGCCTAATGCTACACATTACAGGCTATTGCATCATCTGACCTTTGCACATTGCATCATCTGACCTTTGGCCATATGACCCGGTCAAGGTCAAATCCTCCGGAGGATGGGGCACCTGTAAAACAACACTACTCACTGCACACTTTTAATTACTCATACTTGGATTTTAGTACAAAATCACACTATTTCTTTGTTAATCCACAGTAATAATCATAGAATTGTACAACAGCTACTTCTAGTTTTACACATACGGGACACAATATCCCCACAGAGTTAATCCAATGGAAGCAGAAACTTTTTTGTTACATCATGCATATTTATCCGATATCACATTTGTTTTCACTTTTTTCCTTCCCGGATCCTGAAGGCCTCCCTCCAAGTTTATTTAGATATCCTGTAGTCTGGTCCACCATTCCCCAGAGACAATGTAATAATTCCGGTGACACTGCAGATGATTGTTGGTGCCGGTGTTGGGATGCTCCTAACAACGTTATGAACACGTTGAACCTCTTTAAGGACTGTGTTAGCCACTGCTTGTTGATACTGTTGAACATTTGTCTCTGTCTTCCTGACCTGTTGTCCAACTAACGTGACAGAGGTCTCCAGTTGTGTCATTTTGGCTTCTATTGTCCCCATCCGTCGTGAGAATCCCTCCAAAAACTGGGCTAAAGTAATTATTTGGGCCTCTGCCGACGCTTCCCTTGGTGACAATCCTGGCTCCACTACCTGAGTTGGCGCTGGTGCTAAACAGTAGTTAACCTCTGTGTCAGAGACCGGTGAAAATCGGCCATTGTTAACACTCATCCATGAGAGGTGTCCTTGCTGACTCTGGTAGCAAAATATTGTCCATGGTAGCTTTAGAAAATCAGCATCCAAAGAACTCTGGTATTGAACAAATAATGTTAATTTCGAAAATTTTTCACACAAAGTTTAAGTTTTAGATTCCAATTCCGAAAGAAGTTACAAATTAATCCAAGGTCGAATGTTCCTAAACGTGTCGGTGGTGATCTCTGTCGGGGTATATCCCTTCCTCTGAATTCTCCCTTTAACCAATCAGATTGCCCATGACATCACTCCTGACCAATGGAATTACTCCCACCTACAGTGTCCACTTTTCCCCACACTGTCCCTCAAGCCCTGTTTACCAACATACTCATCAGTAAATTTTGTCTTTGAAGTTCCTTAATTCAGATCTCAGATGGGTTCTTGGACAAGGCCCATTCACTGAAACATCAATGCACAATGAACAATGCATCTCAGAAATTCTCAGATCTCTGCACACTGACCAGACTCCACCAGTCTGTACCCTTATTATTAGGTTAAAGGCTGAAACTCTGAACACATAAGACACACTCCTAATTAATTGTTAATTCCTAGCCTTTCTGTAGTCTCCTCTCTCTGGCACCCCTCCTGAGGTTTACACCACTTGTCTCCTCTGAAGGTTTAGCACTCACAGTGGGACCTTTTCTGCCACCTTTAGGGGGACAGGCTACCTGTTGTTTACTCATCTTTCCCTCTGATGTGGGTATCACACAACAGTTCTTGTTGTCCAGTTTTTGTTTAATGGCCGATATCCAGTCAGGAATTAGATCTCCATTATAAGGTTTTAATCTGTCATGATGAATAACTTTCCCTGGCTTAGATGCAGAAAACTGTACTTTGTACAATATGTCTGACAGCTTCTCTGTGATCACTAGGGGTCCTTTCCAGATAGTGGGCAATAGTTTCTTACTTTTACCTATTGCAGCTAAACCACTATAACAATACACTACATCTCCAGGTTTATATACATGTTGTGTAATCCGTGTATCATAGTCTCGCTTTTGTCTCTTTGCGCTGCTACCTAAGTGCTGCCTTACAAGTTCATATATACAATTGTAAGATTTTCCTTCAAATTTGTCGCATATTCTGTCTCATCCCCATTTGAATCAGGCGGCAGAAATCCCACTGACATCTGTACGGGAAGGTTTACCTCCCGGCCAAACATCAACATGTTTGGGGTGTACCCTGTAGAGTCATGTACAGAACTTCTATAAGCTGATGTCACAAAGGGTAAATACACATACCAATTGTTTTGTTCCTCATTTACATATGTTGCCAACATGTCCACATTTATTAAATCTCTCAACCATCCCATTTGAAGAAGGGTGATATGGCGTTGTCCTTGTCTTGTTAATTTCTAATAATCTACACTCTTCCTGGAATAACCGAGACTCATAGTTTCTTCCCTGGTCAGAATGTAGTTCCCATGGGATCCCATATCGAGAAATAAAATCAAACACTATCCGGTTTGCTGTTGTCTCAGCTGTTTGATCAGGTAAAGCATATGCCTCCACAAACTTTGTAAACTGATCCATAACCACCAGAATGTACTTATTCCCACTTTCAGTCACAGGGAATGGCCCTAATATGTCCGTGGCTACCCTATCCATGGGAGCTTCCACTATATAGCTACCCAGTTTAGCTTTTGGTTTTGACTTGGGTCTTTTTCTAGCACAACAAAATTCACATTTCTGTACAAAATCCTTGATGTCTTGTTTCATTTTGTACCAGAAAAAAGAAGTTCCCACCTTTTTTTAATGTTTTCTTTACCCCTAAGTGTCCTGAAGTGATAGATCCATGAATTGATTTAATCACACGCGAAACTAGGACTCGTGGCAGCACCAATTGTAGTTTCATTTGTTTATCCTTCCCTTTCCATTTCTTGTACAACACTCCTCCTCTCAGAAGTAATAAATCCCACAACAACCACAAATTTCTGGCGGCCGGACTTCCAGCAGCTATTACGTTCCGCTCGGGCCGTTCTCCTTTACTAACACTATCCAGTATAAGTGCTATACCAGGATCCTCACTTTGCATTCTCTTAATATCAGTATTTGTATATCCTCCAACCCATTCTAAAGGTGTAAAATTTTCCACCTCAGACTCAGGTATCGACTCCTGAGATTGATCAATATCTTCGTTAAGGGATCTCCCGCTAAGTTTAGTCCCCCCGGGGTCCCAATGCTGGTGAATCTCCCTCCATAATATTTTCTTTACGGCGATATCTCAATCTCCGCACACCGACCACACAATGACAGAAAACAAAATAATTTCTGACACACATGAAAAGGTAGCTAATCACTGAACCAATCACTGTACACACCACCAACATTAGCCACAATAACTGAAATAAGATTGTAGGGGTGTTGACACTGGCATGACTTTGGATGTCAATATGTCTAACTGGTTTGGTTAGCAATGGAACAACTACACTTTCCTCCATATAACTAGACCACTGTTCATGCCTCTAAACACATTTGTCACATCCACCACAAGGTAAATCCTCTAGTAGAGACTACAGAGAACCTGACCAAACCGACCAGACACAATAAATCAATAAACTCACCTGACTATAAGGAAACAAATAATACAAGATTATAACACAAGAAAAATGGAACCTCACACGTACATATACATATTTTACCATTTTTAACCAACTTTTTAATCATAATGATCTAAATATACAATACGGATGCTTTTAAAAATGACAAATTTTATCTGATTTTAACTTTAGAAATAAAACATGTTAGTATATTGTTTGGCCCTAAATGACCCCAGTTGTCGATGGGCCGTAAAACATAAACAAACAAACAAGCAAACGAAAACAAGCAAACGAATCGCGCGCGATGTCAGTGAGGCGCTCCGCATAAACCTCAACATTTTCATTACTCTTTTGTTTGATGGTAGCCAGAACATCAAATGCATGGTGCGGATCAACGATTTCGGCAAACCTTAACTGCAATTTGGTTTAAAATTTTCCCCACTTAACCCCCTCATGTTCTTCCATATGTCGCTGCATAAAATCAGCAACCGACCCTCGGGCCCTCAAAAGGCTTTATATCGGTCCCCGCCCCTTGAATAGCTACCTAGGCCCCAAACACCCCAACTTGGTTACTAAGAGTTTCAAATACTTTTTTAATCGTCGCTACCGCTGGTTCGACCATGATCATTAGGTATGGACAGTCAATACTACTTACCCATAGGTTGGCCTGAGTTTACAATAGGAAGCCGTCGTCGCTATCGCTGTCCTCTGCTCCAGCTGGGATGACGTTCAACGGTGTGTTGTTATTAGACGTCTTCAGCTCTGGCCTGGTCCTCCTTATGTCGGCAAATGCGATTTTTCTCACAATTGTCCTGGCCACACCTGTTTTCCTTTATTGTCGATTCTTCGGTTTGTTTGTTTTTTCGAAATTCATACGCTGTTGCAACATCAACAAAGCCTCTGTAGGGACTGTTCCGAGGTAATTCCGCCAATGACTTTGCAGATTCCCAATTGCCAGAGTGCCAGTGCTGAGATGTTAACCTATCTGAGTTCCAAGTCTACTCTCTCCGTAGTAACGGACAGAGTGTCCCTTTTATAGAAGTTGGTATAAAACTACTTTATGAAACAATCACGTTTTTTCAAACGTGAATCAAATATTATATAAGTTAATAAATGCTGACCTTTGTCCGAAATAGATGGTCCTCTTGACTTAATAGCGTTTGCCTACTACCTTGGTTGGTCGTACCTTATCTCTGGGTACACTATTTTAACATATGTAAACATTCTGACCGCCTTTGACCAACCTGTATTAAAAAGCATTATCATATTGGATCATTTTTTGCCATTCTTCAGTTTCAACTTTATTTGCACTAAGGAATGTCATGATGATCGCTATTGACAAACAAGAATTGTCAGTATTGATCATTTCTATGATAGAGCGTTTCTATTGAACATAACTGTTATCTCCCGAAAGAGATGTTTAAGGTTGCCCCCTCCCTCCCTTGGGTTGTTCCGTGGTACCTACATCTAACAAGAAACTCTCATTTAATTACATGATCGACATCGCACTGGTGACTGGATATGACTGGGTCCTGGCAGGTGACTGGATATGACTGGGTCCTGACACTAGTGACTGAATATGACCGGGTCCTGGCACTAATCACTGATCACTTTCTCGAATAACGCAACAAAGTCACATTTTGAAAAGGTAATTTTACGTTGAGACATTGTCTTAACTAACAGAGCTAAAACGTCTGGACACTCCGGAATTTCTTCGACTCCTCGAAATATGCCGCAAACTTGTCGGACATATCGCTCATACAACCTTGTTCATATCTTGTAGCTGGCTGATGTGTTGAATACATCCTTAACAGTTCTTCTCTGCCATTTTGTTAACAGTGTCTCTTGAGTTTTCGTCCCGCTGACTCCACCATAATAATGTCTTCCGTGCCAGTAGGTGACATTGATACAAACTCCGCCATATTTTCGTTTATTCTCTAAAAACTCAAATAGCCGATACCACCCTCAACCTTCATCGAAACTCCACACCGGGCTGGATTGATAGCTCGCTCCGTGTTTTATGTAGTACACTCTTATGTAGGGGCCGCGGTGGCCGAGTGGTTAAGGTGTACCGACACTTTAACACTAGCCCTCCACCACTGGGTTGCGAGTTCGAAACCTACGTGGGGCAGTTTCCAGGTACTGACCGTAGGCCGGTGGTTTTTCTCCAGGTACTCCGGCTTTCCTCCACCTCCAAAACCTGGCACGTCCTTAAATGACCCTGGCTGTTAAAAGGACGTTAAACAAAAACAAACCAACACTCTTATGTCCACCAGTGTCAAATAGCTAGAAGTATACTTTGAGGCGATCCTGGACACGCTTACAAATCGGTTACTCGCCAGCTGTCAAGATTGTTTCTTTTTTTCATTCTCGGTGCTTAATTGTGTGAAAACTTCGCCAATCTGCTCGTTGAAACTCTCGCACCTCCATCGACATCCCTTTCGTGCCAGTTAACTTCATTTCGCAATTTTCTTCTGAGAGTTTTTTTTACCTCGACTCCCATTTCCTCATTCTAAATACCCGTGTACAGGTATAACTCTTTACCTAATTCGTGCATACCATACATGACTTTTGTTTTTTGCAAATGTTTAATTTACGATGAGACACGGACACTTATGTATATCCCTTTCCCGTTACTAACAAAAGAACTCTCCGTTACCAAAAACAAAAATACGCAGTGTTCTTCCGTGTCCGTGAAATAATCCTAATCTTACTTTCAAATATCTGTACCGCTATACACGTTTGTCGTATTATTACGACACCCTAATCACTATTTTCTCACGAACGAGTAAGTAACTAACAACAAACCTTTTCGTTACTCCTAGGCATATGTTGGTTCAGTGGTGTATCTCATATTCTTACTTTCAAACATCTGTATGTATTTGCTTCTACGCTTATCCCAAGTCACAAGTTCGATACACACTACTTAGGTAATTGATATTATTACGTCTCCTTAGTTACTATATATGTTGATATTACGTCTTTTCGGGAGCAACGGAAGGCACTATATACTACTTTCAGAGTTGGATAAACATGTATTCCAACTATTAATATTTCTTTCAGATGATATTGATTTATCTATGACATGTTTCATGTTTTCGTGAATTTTTCGAGCTCATATTAGACTGAGAATACTGTCCAATGTATGCGTATAGACATTCGTTTCCACCTCATCCATTGTAACGTCTAACACTGAGCAGTAATAAGTTAAAGCAGCGTGACAAATATAAATTGTCCAATCATTTTTGTTGATGCATTCCTTGTAATTAACCTTAATCTTAATCCTTAATCTATTCGTACATATTATTTCACATAATCTATTCGTACATGTATATACTTTACCATTTTTAACCCACTTTTGTTATCATAATGATCTAAATATACAATACGGATGCTTTTAAAAATGACAAATTTTATCTGATTTTAACTTTAAAAATAAAACATTTTAGTATATTGTTTGGCCCTAAATGACCCTAGTTGTCGATGGGCCGTAAAACATAACAAAAATCCTTGTAATTGTCAAAGTAAAATCATCCAATCAGGTTTGTTGCTGCATTGCATATTCCAATTTCCATTTTGTTTCACTTTAATAGATGTATGTCATGGCGCGGCGTCCGTCCGTCGTCCGTCAACATTTGCTTCAAATCGCTACTAGTCAAAAAGTTCTTATTGGATTTTGCCCAAATTTGTTCAGAAACATCCTTGGCAGAAACTCAAATTCACATAAGAATGTATGACACCAGTGACAGAGGAACATTATATCCGACGAAAAAGGGGATCGCTCTCGATCCTAGTCGTTGGATTAAACTCTCATCTTGGTATTATAAAGATGTTGACGAGGCAATTTTGAAATACAAGGAGGGAAGCGAGGTTGACCTAATGCTTCATTTGGGTCGGAACAATTATGTGTCATTGAAGACCGGCTACGCAAGAGTGAACATTCGCCGATGGTCTATGCCTGACTTCGACAAAGGTGAATTGAAAGCGTGCCGCGATCTATAATCCTTTTTAGACCCAAATCTGACCTTGCCCTAGCGTGACCTACCCCGAAAATTGACCTACTTTACCGTATAAAAGACCGGGGATTCGTATCGTCCAGCATCAGTCCTCTACAGAGCAGACAACAGTACCTTCTGTTACAAGCAGTGTCAACATATTCCAACTTAACAATGGAATTGAGTTTTAAATTATCTAAATATACAATACGAATGTTTTTTAAAATGACAAATTGTATGTGATTTCAAATTTAGAAATAAAAAACGATAGTATATTGTTTGACCTTAAATGACCCTAAAAACATAAACAAACAGATGGTCGCAGTGAGTATCTTGATCGCTGGTCCAATTTTCTGTTACTAGCGAATTATCGCCCTTAATTCATCAAAATGGATTTGAAATCGCATGCTATTTGTCCGAGTATCGTACACTTTCTGGATATACGCGGTTTTAAGATTGCATCTAATTAATATTCCGATTCACTTCTCTTATTTTCTCAACCAAAACTCCTACATTTTGTTCTGCCATTTTTTTATTGATATCCCCCCAATTAAATTTGAATTTTTGGTTGATCTAGATCCCCCCAATTAACTCACCTTCTGAGAGCGAGAGACATAATCCGATCACTTGCAGAATATTTCGCATCCTGTTGATCACCGTCTGTCTATATATATATATTTTTTTTTTTGCTTTGCACTTTTCAGTTTTTAACTTTCCACATAGTCACCCGTTCGAATCCTGGTGCACGAGCACCAAAATCAGTACCCCTAGTGTAACACAACACTAGGGTACGACAATATTGAAATCCTTTATTTTACTTCGCGTTGTCACATGATATACATTGGTATCCTAAGTAGTACTTTCCATTCTCTTGCCGTCTTAACCACCTCGGAAAGCCCAGCTTGCTTCCCCTCTGGTTCCCCCCCCCCCTCTCTCTCTCTCTCTAAAGTCTCTCCCCCGACCCCCGTGTCCCGACTATATATCCTTCCCAAGTATCTTTTACAATCTATCCAATATCAACTATTCATGAGATGGTACCGCCCATTGTACATATCATTAAATGGCACGTGCGCCATGACAAAAGGTGCATTCTACTTCCCCTACCCTTTCTTTTGATTCTTCGATATAAATCTTATTGTTGTACTTCTCAATATTGCGGGACAGCGATCTGCTAGCTTTAATTCAGCCACCCCCTGGTAATCCATCACTAGTCGTGAAGCTGTCTGCCTCGCCCATTGTTATCAGCCGATGCATCCAACATGATGATCACAGGTGTTGTTTACTTGAGTCCAGCATTGTTTGACTTTTGATCTATGTTCTGCGGTCTCTGATAGCTACTATTTTATATTCTGTTTTAACTATTGTTTAAGCCCATTTTGTTACAAGGCGCGCATCTTTTATATGACCCTCATTAACACCTATTGATTAATTGACCAATCAAATTGGGTCCCGGATGGGGAGGAGACTGTCTCAGCAGCACGTGGCTTTTCAGTCGTAGATGTCGTGATGACGTAGAGCCTGTTATTTATATCCAGGCAGTGGTCAGTCTGGGGTTAATAGCCCCTGAACTCTTTCAGCTCTGTAGAGGGGATGACCTATAAGCCGCAATTTGATGAACACAGATCAAATTTATATGCAACGTTAGAAGTGCCAGGAATGCTGGAATATTGAGCCAGGTCACCACTCGTATGTCCATTGAAACACAGATTGTTTCAAATAAATCCTGGTCACGGAACCAAATTAGAAGATGTAAAACAGTCACCGTTGCAAGCTGCTTTTTTAATCAAACAGTTCAACCACACGTTCCAATTCGATTAAGGCCCTGCAGGTAGGGCATAAGAATTGTACCTCCTGCCCCCATTGCATGATCGTAAGAGGCGACTAAATTTGGGATCTTATCTTTTCTCTTCTTTCTGAACAACTTTCTTCTTCCTAATGTCTCCCTTGACAATGCCTCACTTTTGGCCTTTAGTTGAGCGTTCGCTGCTGTGAGGAAGGCTTTGGGTTCTGTCCCCTAGCCGAGACATACCAAAGTCTTTAAAAATGGTAGTTGCTACTCCTGCTTAGCGCTCAGCATATAAGGAGTGGGACGACTGGTTCGCCCGTTGTCAGTATAATGTGACCGGGTGGGGTGTGCTGCTAGGTGTCTTCGGCAGTATGCTTCAGTGAGGTAGCACTATAAATCGGCAAAAGTTCCGGCCTATCACAAGGAGACTTAACACGGACATACTGCAGCCTCCCAAAACACACAGACGCACTCACCACACCATGCCTGTCCAACGCACGGGAGGCCGTCCTTAAATGACCTTGGCTGTTAATAGGACGTTAAACAAAATAAACCAAACCAAACCAATTCGATTACTTTAGTATTGTCTCCAATATACAAGTTTTTACAACATACAGTTCAACCCTTTAGTGAAAAACCTCACAATTTGTCTGTCTATAGCTATATTAGCCGCCATCACGTGTCCATCGAATGCGTCCCACGCTATACCTAACACTCGTTCTCCAAATATTTCTACGTTCTCTTGTCTATCCTGTTTGATAGAGGACATAATATCTAATGCATGTTTAATGTCCACCACTTCACCGAAACGGATTTGAAATTGGAGGCGTAACTCTGCCCATGTTGCCTGCGGAAACTTGGTAAGGTGGCGCTAGATATAGTCCCCGACAGCCCTCTTAGCTGTCTGAAAAGCATGTGCCATCCATTTGGCCCTCGACCATATCGAAGAACAACGCATTAGAAAGGCAATCATTTGTTCCGACTCTCTATCTGTCCTTCAGAATTTACAATCACGAGATCCAAAGAATATACTCATACAAAACCTCATACAAAACCTTGTTTTACGAATATCTCGTATCTTAAAAAAAATGCAAAATAACACTACTTTGGATTCCGAGCCATGTCGGAATTAAAGGCAACGAACTTGTTCACCGCCAAGCAAAACTATTTTAACCAACTTTTTTTATCATAATGATCTAAATATACAATACGGATGCTTTTAAAAATGACAAATTTTATCTGATTTTAACTTACAAAATAAAACATGTTCGTATATTGTTTGGCCCTAAATGACCCTAGTTGTCGATGGGCCGTAAAACATAAACAAAGTCTGAAAAGCTACAAATTATACTCTCTCGTCCGCTGTTTGGGTAAGCGCCGAGTATCTTTCAATGGCTTTTATCTATTCTTTGGATTGCCTTCAAAAGGCGTTACCAGTTGAGCGACGCTTTGTACTGTCATCGCAATATTCATGCTACCCATTTGTACTGTAAGTCCCTGTAATTCCGCCCCCATAGCATCTTGGTCAGCCATTTTGTTTGCCTTCAAAAGGCGTTACCAGTTGAGCGACGCTTTGTACTGTCATCGCAATATTCATGCTGAGACCAACCAACCAATTGTTTTTCCATAGACCTTAGTGTTAACGTTTTGGATTATTTCATTCAAATGCTTGAATTAAATATGACGATTATGGTTTATAACAAAAGTTTAGGGTCTGGTATAACACCTAATCAAAAAAAAAAGTTGGGTCCTTCAGCTCAAATTTTCTCCAGGGTAGCCATTTTGAAAATAGGTGAATTTCGCAGTAAAAATTCTCAAAAATCTTAAATGTTTACCTGTTTACTATTATTACGTGAACTTTTGGGAAAAAAACCAATCGGACTTAAGAAATTTATATCAACATTTCTTATTGATAGTTACCTATCAGGCTACATATCTATTTTCTCACTTCATAACATACTGGCCAATCAGTGGCTGCCAGACATTTTATCCTTGGCTCAACGTTCTATACACAGGGGCTGTTTCAAAAATATATTTTTTCAATTGGTTGGTTGTTCCCTATAGCATCTTTAACATTTTTCAAATATAACTTTTCTGGAACAGGATAGAACCATAGGCTATGCTATCAAAATATGCAGTGCCTGACTGCAAGTCTTAGGCTGGTAGGTTGATTCTTCTATTGGTACCGGATATGAAATTCTTAAGAGAAAACCACATTAAAATTGAGTTAATTTTGAAATGTAAATTTTAATATCTTGATAAGCTTTGAATTTAAAGGGATGGCTTTTGGTTAATAGCCAAGTATAGAAATCGTGCTACTCAGAAATATAAACAAATAAGATATAGAATAAAGATCAGGGGGAGATAACTCAATGTTATCTCCTCCACCCCCTAATTTCTGGTCTTTTTGTAAAAAAGGAAGAAAAAAAGGCCGAACGAGAAAAAAAATTAGGAGTAGAGCCATTATTTAGATAAAAGAGTCGAAACACAGGCACAGAACACGGAACCGGGCAAGTGACAACAAAAAATAACCAGATATATCACCAAACACTGAAATGGGGTAGTGACAACAGAACAACCAAACACATCACCGAATACCGAATCGGGGTAGTGACAACAGAACAACCAGACACACACCCACACATCGAACCGGGGTAGTGCCAGCAGTACAACCAGCATACCACCGTACCCCGAGCCACGATATATACCGCTACCATTGAAATATAGAATGTATGTCCGTATCTGTCCGGTCTATGGTCCTCCTTGTAACACTACATGTGTCATATTTTCATCATCAATCCCCCCTGAATCTCAATTTCTCTCTAAATTCTGCTACAATGCCTCCAAGATGACAATCCCGTCCGAAAATGTGCTAGTCGGTCCCATCATCTGGTTTCCAGGGACGCTAGATGGCACAAAATGTCATATGCGGTAGCTATATGTAGAGACCAACCAACCAATTGTTTTTCCATAGACCTTAGTGTTAACGTTTTGGATTATTTCATTCAAATGCTTGAATTAAATATGACGATTATGGTTTATAACAAAAGTTTAGGGTCTGGTATAACACCTAATCAAAAAAAAAAGTTGGGTCCTTCAGCTCAAATTTTCTCCAGGGTAGCCATTTTGAAAATAGGTGAATTTCGCAGTAAAAATTCTCAAAAATCTTAAATGTTTACCTGTTTACTATTATTACGTGAACTTTTGGGAAAAAAACCAATCGGACTTAAGAAATTTATATCAACATTTCTTATTGATAGTTACCTATCAGGCTACATATCTATTTTCTCACTTCATAACATACTGGCCAATCAGTGGCTGCCAGACATTTTATCCTTGGCTCAACGTTCTATACACAGGGGCTGTTTCAAAAATATATTTTTTCAATTGGTTGGTTGTTCCCTGCTACCCATTTGTACTGTAAGTCCCTGTAATTCCGCCCCCATAGCATCTTGGTCAGCCATTTTTGTTTTACTTTCAGGGTTATGTAATGAAAATAACTTGCTTGCAAGTTCTAACAAGTGAAGAAATATGAATATCTTCTTCTAATGGTACATAGGCTTTACGTAATCTCAAACAACCTAAATCGAAATACAACCTAACACCGTTGTCTGTGATATACTCAAACCATATATAATATATATAACTCAACACCAAAATACTTTTTGGAAGTAGCCTGCCCGAGAGACTTGATGGACCGACTTTTATTTGCAGCATATTTGGTAATAATACAGTGTCAATACAACATTGTCTACTCTCACTCCCACACTTTACTAATGAAATTTGAGCTAAGCTTCAAATCACTCCATAAGCACATATATACAGCATGTGCTTGTGCGCAACGTCCAGGGTTAAAAACCAGAGGTCAAACTCAATGAGACAAAAACTCTGGAAAACCTTTTGACGTCTTACCCCTATCAGTATCTTCACACAAAAGTGGTAATAATATCAATACAAACATTAACCCTACCTACATGTATATATAAATGTAAATACAATATAGACTAGAACGGTGTACTGCCATGCGGGTCTCTGGCTAGAATGACTATCTCACCTGTATTCTCACCTGTACTCTCCTAGACACGTGTACCCTCACGCAAAACTCGTGCACCTCGCTCCTATCCATGAATATTCATAACTACTAAATACGAAACCCTCAGACATATATTTCCTGCTATACTACGTAACGCAGGAAAGTGACAGTCTGTGATATACTCAAACCATATATAATATATATAACTCAACACCAAAATACTTTTTGGAAGTAGCCTGCCCGAGAGACTTATAGAAAATAACAAAGAACGGGTAGAATTCTGTGGGCTATGTTGACGAGAAAAATATTGTATAATTTTTTTTTTTTTATAAGTTTAAGAACTTTGAAACCTCCAGCCTTTTCTCAATAGTATCTTCTACATAACCATCTTTGGATTTTTCACCTCTCCAACGCCCATGCCTCTTCCAGCATCGGCCATTGACTGCGGACCTTGCCGCCATAGATGCACCGCCTGCCCTCATTGAATGCAAGCCCAAATTTGCATCTCCACAAACCTCCTTCAATCTGGCCAAAATTGTCTCTCTGGCCCTGGTGTATCTAATTGGCTTATTTTTCTTAATAAGACAACATTTGCCCTTTGACCTATAGGCTGGTTTGAACAAAAATTCCCCAGATTTCAAATCTACATTGGCTGCTGAAATATATCTCTTAAGAATCCTAATTGGACACCCGGTAGTTCTCCCTTCATTGATTAAAACTTTGCTCCCTTGACGATACTGATCAGTTTTTGACTTCACCAGAAAAAGTGACATAAAATTCTCGTGAAAAGATAAATCTTTACACCTTAAATTGCTTACCTCCTGAAATCTCAGAAAACCACTGAAACTTAACACTATCATGCTTAAATCTCTCAAGACCAGTATATCATTCGAGCTTCCATATTTCTCACATAAACTCACTATCTGCTCTGAAGTTACAATATCCTTTCTCACCACTGGCACACTGTTTTGCCTCTTACAAGATTCAAGTAAATGTTTGATATAGTGATTGTCCGTAGGGCCATTCATTCCTCTGATGCTGTGAGCCCATTTAATTCCATAAATTGCCGACTGTATAACACTTACTGAACAGTTTTTGTCTATCAAACTTGTTAAATATAGGGCCACATGCACCGGCTGCGCTGGTATAGCACTACCTCCTTCCGTGTTGATAAACCGTTCCCATCTCCTGAATGATCCATAATATTTTGACACTGTGTTGTCTCCCCTTGATTTCAGAATATGTGTAGACATGCTGTTGGCCAAGTCCATGAGGCTGCCTGTTACTACCCCAGTCTTATGCAGGTCTGCTACCACAGCTTCCTTCAGATTTAGGCCTGAAAATTTTAATAAAATGCTAGGTTTTAACACAAAAAGCCATGAACTTGAATTTCAGTTTTCTGTTACCGAAAACTCCATTATTTCCCCTTCCCTTCTTTGACACCTCAGAATCTAATACTTGAAATTCTTTAACAAAATCAGCATACCCAGACTCGCACCGTAATTTTGGCCAAAATGGTGCTGACTGCCACATAGGAATAATTAAAGTCCCATTCGCTTTATCTTTCTTTATTTTCCCAATAGTTTTGCATATCAAACGAGGTGGGGGCACCCACCAGTTCAATTCATTTGCCCAATTTTGTTTGAAAGCATCCACACCTGATGTACCTGGACACCACCATCTTGAATTAAACTTCTTACAGTGATTATTGTATTCATTCGAAAACCTATCAACTGTGTGTATACCCCAATGATCATCCAAAATTCTAAATGTTTTGTAATCTATGTACCGATCATCACTGTCAGAGCACCTGCTCAGACCATCTGCCTTAATATTTTTGTCTCTACTAACCCATACCGGGTTAATCATTATATGACACCTATTGCATGTTTCATTTATCTCAATGGCTTTGTCCTGTAACTGAGTTCTCTTACTGCCCTTCTGGATGATGCTTACAACATTTTTGTTGTCCGTGTACCACTGTACACCTTGCCCTTCCAGGCTTATCTCAGAGGACTTCAACACTCTGTTCACAGCCTCGAGCTCTCTCCAAGTCGAACTCTTTCTCTGTTCACTTTTTGACCATGAACCTATCACTTCTGAATTTTCTTTCTCTACCACATACCCACCATATCCTTCTCCTGATGCATCTGTATACACAGAATACGAGTATTCTGTCATATTTACCAACTCTATGCCGTTTAAGTGATCAATGTTCAAATACCAAAACTTCAGCTCAGATTTGGCTCTCTCGCTTAAGCCCACTGGGGCATTCCAGCTTGCTTTAGAATTAATACATGTAAACAACTCTCTAGTTTTTAACTGTACCATCTTTCCGACTGCCGGCTGCATTGATATTATCCGCCCTGCAACTTTTGCGACTTCTCTTACCGATATTAAATTTTGGTTTGCAGTGTACTCCAACACGCTTTCTATATTTCTCTTAAGTGCCTCTATCCTCTTACCTGTGACATAGACTTTGCCCTCTTCCATGTTCCAACAAAATCCTAACCAAATAAGTCTATTCTGAGGTTCCCAGTTACATTTCTCTTGTGCTATCAAAAAACCCAAATCTAATAAATCTTTCTGTATTTCTAAGCTGAATGTTTCTGCTTTTTTCTGTTCATTTGCACCTCCAATACCATCATCCAAAAACATTATGATATTTTCTCCCTTTGATCTCCAATACTTTACTAACGATCTAGTTACCTTTGTAAATACATATCCTGCTGTGGATATTCCAAAAGGGAGAACATTGAAAACAAAATATCGACGACCGGTTTCAAATTCCCAAGCCAAACCTAAATATGACCTGTATTGTTCAAAAATCTCTATGTGATGGTAAGCGGATTTCAGGTCAAATCCAAAGATCTTATCCCCTTTTTTCAAAATATCCTTCGCTACCTCCTCTCCCTCGTACTTAAACTTGTTTTTGAACAAATGTGGATTTATGTGTCTGCAATCTAGTACTAACCTCAGTTTTTCTTTATTGTCTGCAACTGTCAAAGGATTAACAACAAAAGGTTTTTCTTTCACCTCTGAAATACACCCCTTCTCCATCAACTTACCTATTTCTTCTTCTACAAACTCTCTGTGATCTCTTGCCGACTTATTATTTGTTAAATCGACCCTCCCTGGCATTGTGAAAAAGGGTATCTTGTAACCATAATCTATTATTTCTAATACTGACTCACTAGCACCTATCTCGAGCCATTTATCTCTAGCCTTCCTTAGCCTTCCTACTGTGGTCAAAACATTAGATTTCGAATCGAACTCACCTTTGTTTACATTTTTCTCGCAGTCATGACTCTCATCAACAAACAAATTAAGCTGAATACTTAGCTTTTCATTTCTTTCCTCTGGTCTGCCTTGTGCCTCCTGACATTCATATCTCCAGTGTCCCGGTTTGCCACATCTGAAACAAGTTCCTGGCTTCCTGTTGAACATTCTCTGGCTCCTCGTGTTGTCCGACGTGGCCGGCGGCATGGTCATGGTCTGCTGAACCTCCGGAATGTAAGGGTGCGTTCGCTTGTAGCCCCTGTATGATGACGTCCTCCTTGACATTTTGAATTTTCTTTGAGCTCTACTTTCGGCTTTCCACATTTTTTTCTCATCGTCCGAATTATCCGCTATGGAATTAGTCTCATATTCTGATACAGTTCTCCACCCCAACTCCGAACTATCGGCCAATTTTATGAGTTTTTGACGACGCTCCAGAATGCTCATACCTTCAGATATCTTTTCTAGGGCTTGTTCGGTTGAGTTATCCTTCACGGCAACCTCCGCTTCTCTAATTTTTTGTCCAATTTTGGCATTCACTTTGAACTGTTCCTCATTTCCTTTTTTGTTGAATTTGTAAGCATCCGCTGTCAAAAGCTCAAGTTTTGAAACCTGAACTTCACCGAGAGCCTTCTGACTCTCATGCATTTCCTGCTGGAAATTATCAAGTTTGGAAGACATCAGGTCCCCTAATCTGCTTAAAATGGTGTTTTGGGACTCCTTGACTGAATTTTCAACTAAAGCGTTAATGTCTCTAGGGTCCATCTTCGAACTAGTACTAGAACGGTGTACTGCCATGCGGGTCTCTGGCTAGAATGACTATCTCACCTGTATTCTCACCTGTACTCTCCTAGACACGTGTACCCTCACGCAAAACTCGTGCACCTCGCTCCTATCCATGAATATTCATAACTACTAAATACGAAACCCTCAGACATATATTTCCTGCTATACTACGTAACGCAGGAAAGTGACAGTCTTGTAACCAGTCTCTGCCCAAAATGATATTTCTGTTCATATTCTTAACAACAATAAACTGATGTGTCAGTGTTTCATTACCCACTTGAAAGTTTAGAGTTGTCGCCCCGTCAATTGTCAATGAACTACCGTTTACAGATTGTAAGTAAACGTTGTGTTTTTTCAGCTTCGGAGGATCTTTTAACATCCGATACACCCTGCTATGAATAAGTGACACTTCCGCTCCTGAATCTACTAGAGCCCTAAATTTTTGTTTATTTATCTTAACTAATATTGAATTAAGATTTCCTGCCAAATTTATTGTAAATTTACGTTTCGTCTTTACTTTACTCCTGGCATTGGCCTTAACATGACAGGAGTTTCTTAGTTTTTTCGATTATTGCTATTCATCTCAGGACAATTTCGTCTAATGTGGGGACCCCCGCAATGCCAACACTGAAGTCTAGGCCTATCCTGATATGCATTACTGGGTTGTTGGTAGTTGTTATGCTGTTGTTGATACGCATTTACTTCCCTTCGAGCCCCAGCCCCACATTTCTTTGCAATATGGCCCCGCCTACCACATTTAAAACAGGATTTGTCCCTAACATGATCTACTTCCATCGGTTCAGCTGTTCGAGAGTTACTTTCATGCCTATATGATAGCGAATGTAGTGCAAATCTACGCCTAACATTCTGTTCGCCTCGCGCTATCTCTAGTGCTCTGTTCAGTGTGTTAGGATTCTTTCTCATAAGTTTCATTCTTATGGCGGGATTATTTAGACCTTTTGTGAAATATCCTACCAATTGCCGCTGAATCAACTCATTACTTAAATCATTGCCAAACGAATCTTGGCCGATATCCGTGAACCGTTCCGCGTATACCTCTACATTCTCGTGTAATTTTTGTTTCACTGTTGCCAAAACATCAAGAGCATGATGAGGGTCTACTATTTCCGCGAACCTTAGCTCGAGTTCATTCTTAAATACCCTCCACGTCACTCCTGGGTGATCGTCAAGGTACCTTTGCATGAAATCGGCTACTACCCCTCTAGCGGATTGTAATGCAACAAAGTGCCGCATTTCCTCGGGAATCTGGGTAGATAACGCATAGCGATCACACGACCTTATCCAATTTTTATATTCCTTAGCTTCCCCTTCAAAAGGTTTTATATTAGTTCCCGCCCCTTGAATAGCTAATGATGCCCCAAAAACTCATACTTGAGTACTTTAAGCTTCAAAGGCTTTGTTTAAAACTGCTGTTGTTTGGTCGACCATGATGTTAAAGGTATAGTAAGCTTAAAACATTAAAACTACTTACCCCGATGTTAGCTTGAGTCTTTAAAAATAGTACTCGTCGCTGTCCTCTGCTCCAGCCGGAATGAGGTTTCCCGATGTACTGGTAGAGTTTAGCTGCAGACCGGGGATTGCCCTTCTGATGTCGGTAAATGTAATTGGTTGCTGTCTTGGTCTCGCTACACTTGATTGCTGTCTTGGTCTCGCTACACTTGGTCGTGGTATTGGTCTTGCTACACCGATGGGTTTGTTGGAGCAGTTATCCTTGTTACTTTCTCTGTAACGTCTTATCACTCCAGAGTCCCCAAATCCTCTGTAGGGACTATCTTTAGGTATTTTCGTTAATGCCTTTGCTGCTCCCCAATTGTCTCCTCCTTCAGCCATCTAATTAATTATCCTGAGTCAGTCGGCATCAAATAAAGACATGTAGCACTTCAGGTGTTTACATGTACTTAATAAACAATCAATCCAGGTTCTTCTTTTAAAGATTTTAATTAGATAGCTTGGTTAACATATGGTGAGTACATCATTAACTACTTCAGCAGGCTGGTCAATTTGCGAAGGCTTGATAGTCCCATACAACTATATAAACTACATTTTGTATTAAAGTCGAAAAATGAGTGCGGAGTAATACGTCGAGACGATTACTATCTGAGTCCCAAAACCACACTGCCCGTTAGCAATGGACATGCCCCTTTTATAGAATCTGTTATAAAACTGCTTATGAAACCATCACGTTTTTCAACACGTGAACTAAATTTAATCTAATTTAAAATTGCGACCGTTGTCCGACTAAATATGGTCCGAAATAGTTAAGCCATCACGTTTTTCAACACGTGAATTTAATTTAATCTAATTTAAAATTGCGACCGTTGTCCGACGAAATATCGTCCGAAATAGTTAAGCCATGTGGTCAAGCTGTCTCGACTTATTAAAGTTTGCCTATCATCGTGCCATACCGTACTTATCTCTGGGACATACCGTACTTATCTCTGGGTACCCCTGATTCATTTGGAGTGGGACGACTGGTACGCCCGTTGTCAGTATAATGTGACCGGGTGGGGTGTGCTGCTGGGGTGTCTTTGGCAGTATGCTTCAGTGAGGTAGCCCTTTAAATCGGCAAAAGTTCCGGCCTACCACAAGGAGACTTCACACGAACATACCGCAGCCTCCCAAAACACACATACGCACTCATCACACACATGCATGTCGCACGCACGGGAGGCCGTCCTTAAATGACCTTGACTGTTAATAGGACGTTAAACAAAATAAACCAAACCAAACCCCTGATTCACTTATATTAAACCTACTGACCGCCTTTGACCAACCTGTAATATACATATCGTAAAATATCTGAAACTAGAAATTATAATTAACATTTATCAAAATCAATTATCAAATTAATCAAGTCAATTGTGTTACTTTTCTCATAATTTTTATCTGTCGATTGTTTTTTTTTTTTTTTTCAATATTTATACATTTCCCTTTATTTATAAAAAAAACATTGTTAATAACAAAACATCCCATGTTAATAACATTAATACTATCGATCAATTTCAATAGTTATACAATCTCTGATGTAAAATTACATGTTTCAAATTATGTTAGAGTTGCTTCCCTTTCTTGTGTAACCTTTACATGATCACCCATAATGCAACAGTGCAGAGAAGAGAAAAATGGTAAACATGGCAAGGTTAGCTCTCGTCGTCTTGATGGTTGTTGTAAGCGTTGAAAGCTTGAATCTTATTAGTCAGTGTAAGATCAGTGGCAATATATGCCGTCTGAAATCGGGAATCAACTTGGAGACGAAATTTGATTTGGAAAGAGTGTGGCCACATAAGACAATTACAATCTTGAACTGGAAACAAAGCTATGGATTTAACGAGGATTTAGTGGGGATAGAAAAAAGTAAAGTCAAATTGGTATTCAACAAACCTGTATATGTTGGTCAATGCATTTTAGACATCTCTAAATGTATCATGTACGATTTTCATTACAACCATATGCTGTCTAAATATCAAAATATACGTTTGCTTATGACTGATACGGACAGTTTGATGTATGAAATATCATGCGTTACAGACTTGTATAAAACACTACAAGAAGACAAACATCTGTTTGATCTATCAAATTATCCCAACGATCACCCTATCTATGACGTCACAAACAAAAAGACACCCGGAAAGTTTAAAGATGAATTAGGTGGGAAAATTTTACAAGTTTGTGGGACTGAGACCTAAAATATATTCATTTGCTTACGATCATTGCTCTGACAAGTCACAAAAATCTAAACAGATAGCTAAGGGTATCAATAAAAGCACCATTGTACACGACTTACGTCATGAGACGTATCTAGAATGTTTGTTTGGATCTAAAACCATTATGTGTGATCTGAATTCCATCAGAAGTGAGAAACACAACTTACACGTATACACCATCAGAAAAGCCGGTCTTTGTAGCTTTGACGACAAACGCTACGTCAGACGAAATGTTGAAACGTGGGCACACGGTCATTATAGAATAAAAAACGACATACATTGAGTACACAGATTTAATATAATGTATACGCTTGCCGAAATGTTAAAATACAAGCTTTTTACTGTACATTTTATAAGTTTACTTATTGTTTTCCTATCTGTAATAAATGTTACATGCTTGTCGAAATGCCGAAATACAAACTTTCTATTGTATATTTTACAAGTTTACTTATTGTTTTGCTATCTGTAATTAATGTTAAAAATACCTCATGTTGATTGCCATACATGCTTGTTGAAATTTCGAAATGCCAGCTTTTTATTGGACATTTTACACAAGAAATGGTTTACCATTAATGCTATAAAAATACAAAAAAATGCTTATCGAAAAGTCGAAATATAAGCATAAGAGTTATTTCCTTACATTGTCGGCACAATTTCATCACATATTTTAGACGGAAATCTCAGAAATGTATTTATGTATATATAATAAAAACCACCCATTTAACCTTTTTTGTGTTTTGTTCTTATTACAAATCAATTATCTCTACTGTTGATTATATCCATTACATATTCAGAATCTCCAATACATCTACAATATACTACTTCGACAAAGACTTCTTCTATAAAATGTTTTACTTCATCTTCTATAATATGTTTTACTGCATCAAATGATTGTTGATAAAAATGAAGAGCAAACACAAAATTAAATAAAGGGTCCATTTTCTCAACCTCTGAATCCCCCATAGTTAATCAAACAATATTTTTAATTGTTCCACAGTCAATTTTAAATTGACAATGTCTATTTTTTTCGTCAACTTCAAAATTCTTCCGCTGAAATGTTGTTTTACATAACCATGTGAGCAGAAACGTTCATCTTCCATTAAATGTTGCAACATGTGTGGTGGTATACAGGTCTGAATAGTAAATTCGTGCCACAGTTTCTCCACTTCTACCTGGTTGATAATGCTTCGTCGAAATACAGACCCACTATGTCTTCACTATCAAGCATAACACAATCATGTCCTTGCTGGTTACAGGCCTATCACAAGGACACTTAACACGAACATACCGCAGCCTCCAAAAAACACACATACGCACTCACCACACGCATACATGTCGCACGCACGGGAGGCCGTCCTTAAATGACCTTAGCTGTTAATAGGACGTTAAACAAAATAAACCAAACCAAACAAATGGTTACATACAAACAACCTTGATATGATTGTTTTAACATGCATTGCGTAAGCTAGACAAAGTAAGTTTTTCACAATCCTTTTATAGGCCTTTTCCTCGATTTGAATTCTCATATAGGAATAAAGTCTCTTCTTGGATGCATCCATTATGAACATATTTCTGCGCCTATGTGTTCGTTGAATATAAATAAGTCTTATATAATCGTCGTCGATATAGTTGTCTTCTTTCCACAGTCTATCCAATATGTTAAAGAGCTCGGCAATATGTTCAATCTTTATTTCTTCACCCTTGATGTAAGACCAACCTTCATCTATTAGTGAGTCAATGTCGCATGGGTGAACCTTATAACGTTTACACTCTGAACAACTACAATGAGTATCACCAAAATTAAAATCAATACCTCCCATGTTATGGTAATGTCATTTGTAGGTATACACAATCATTCGACCATCTTCTATGTTCGGTTGTGATAGAATCGTTAAATGTCCAGGATCCTAATTGTACACCACACATAAAACATGTGACTTTATCACTTTGTCCTGAATAGAAAAATCCGTTTCGAGCGAGCTGATTCGGAGTTTAGATTATTTGTTGTGGCCAGTTTTCAAATGTTTGTATACGATTTTCACATTGAATCATTGACTGATGTACTGGTTGAATATGGTAATGGCGGATACAATCTGTCGCAATATCTGACATGTTAACATATAAAATCGCATATACACTGTAAACTCTCCGATAGAAACAGTATTTTTTTAAAAACGTAATCAATCTCCCCACATGACAGGGGGAGATAAACCTTCTCTTGCTTCTTCTGCCCTGCAGGTAGGGCATAAGAATGGTACCTGCTGCCCTCATTGCATGATCGTAAGAGGCGACTAAATTTGGGATCTTATCTCTTCCCTTCTTTCTAAACAACTTTAACACTAACAAAATAACAAACACTCCTCCACACACAAAACGTTTGACTAATTATCATCATAATACTCTCTATGAGTAATCAAAAATGTAACCTGTACGTGAACCTTGAAAATCATTTAAATATTCCACAGAGTAAAAAAGTGATAACCTTTATATGAACTTAGTTATGAAACTGGCAAGTAAACATGTTGCTGGTTACCACCTTACACTGAGTTTTGATAGCTATGATCATTAAAAATTTAATCCTCGTGTTAATACAAAAAAAATATTACAAAAGATAAATCGTATATTAATTGAGCATTTTATATGCCTTTGTTCTTATTATATCGAAATTTACGCTTGCAAACCGATTTATTTTAATATTCAAGTCTAATAATAGTAGAAGTCACAATTAACAATTCCAACAAAAATCGCTCGACGATCATATCAGTTCCTACAAACTCAGTGTTAAAATCCTGAGGGTAGGTACTGCTCAGCACAATCGAGAAACGGGGTATTTTACTTTGATTGCCTTTAATATCATTTTAAAAATGCGTCTTTGATACATATCTGCATGACGACATCCAAATAAAACTTTAACTATACATACATTTGTAGGCGTATATTCCTTTTCTAAACGAATCACATTGCATCTAGTCCCGATTAAACATTTTTTGTTATACATGGTCATATGCTACCTATACGGTATTTAATAAGATTGTGTGATACTCTTTAAACAAAGGATTTACGCTTATAAGTAACAGCGCCTATATTGTATAAGATGACCTTAGCTGTTAATAGGACGTTAAACAAAATAAATCAAACCAAACCAAAGTATATGATTTAAGTAATCAAAATTTACATACCGTATAGGCAGATTCTGACATATTTTTATTTTGCACCCCCGTAGGGCTGATATCTGTTGTTTAGTCGGCGATGCTGTTGTGGCGGCGACAGATTTGCGCCTTCAGATTGTGACTGCTCCGGCGGTGGAGGCTCGTTGGTACTACCTTCATTTGTAGCAGGGTCTTCGTCATGCTGAAAATACAACATTTCAAATCAAAATTCGCATAAAAATCGTTTCATTGTATTCATTATTTATGGAGGGTGTATCTTATGGGGTATTGATTTAAACGATACACGTTTGTATCTACGTGTACACAGACATGTTTAACACGTTAATACTTTAATTACATACCACATTCAGCAGATGGAGTTTTTTGTCTATGTCGTTTTTTAATAGACAAATGTCCTCATATTCACTATAATGTACGCTTATGCTGCTCCCCCACCCCTTTGAGATGTGCACATACAATTCGCCATCACCATCATAAAAACGTGTTACTGCCACCTATAGAAGAAAAAAAGCAGAACAAAAATCAAATTTATAGATAAAAATTAACAAAATAAATCAGCATAAATATAATATGATAAATAAAGTTAGAATATATTGAAAATTTAATAATAGACACAAAAATAATTTGTTGAAATTAAATGTTGCAAAGAGAACAGGAAAATGGAATAAAAATATATTTACTCTCCAGTTCCATACCTTTTAGCGCGGGTACAACTGATACAATGCCGAAACTCACTCCTGAAACTCACCTGGTACATGTACAGTTCTCTGGTGTGTCAGGCCAGAGTCAGTCATGCATGGCCAGTAATAATAGCAATTTAAAAGATACTGTGATTCATTATGGGAAGTTTTGAACAACATTCTTGTGTGTACATTATGTCAAAACATTAATTTAAACAGGTAATGGGCATAAATATGTGTAGTTGTAAATTTACATTTTTTAATGATACATTTAAATATATAACCTATATAAAATAAAATGATTATGTTTATTTGATAATTTATGTGCCTGAACTGAGTACATATATTTGTAGTTATATTTTCCGTTTATGTAGAGAATGTCTTATTAAAAAAAAAATTCAATAGATACTGTTAACTTTCAATATTGTGAATAATCAACTTCCTTTACAGTCATGATATATGTACAGTAATAAATATTCTAAATGAAATAATTTTCAATTCTTCAATAAAAATGAAATACAATTTATTTACATCTTAATAATATATGAAATAATAAAAAATTAACTTTCATAGAAATCTGATAATAGTATAAATTGTATAGCTGTCTTATGGATCTTAATAAATATAAATTTAACATGTAGGCATTATTACCATTTATTTACAATGAAATAAATATTCCTAGTAGACTAAACAAATGTTAATAATATTTACATGTAGAAGGAATTGGAAAAATCTTTTTATTTATACATAAATTATATTAAAAGCATTAAAGTACTAATATAGTCTGATTATAGACCTGGGGCAGACATGGTGTCTTAAATGACTCCAGGTAGACTCGGTGTCCTTTAAGTCCATAGCGAGTGCATTCCAAGTCTAAATGGAGTGCACTTGGGTGTAACCTTTAGTATACACTCAACTGTATACATATATAAAAGAGAAAGTTGTACTTATCTCACTTACAAAAAAGTGTTGCTTGCCGATTTTTAGCCCACCATCATCAGATGGTGGGCTGTTCAAATCGCCCTGCGTCCGTGGTCCGTGGTCCGTCCGTCCGTCCGTCCCTCCGTCCGTAAACAATTCTTGTTATCGCTATTTCTCAGAAAGTACTGAAGGGATCTTTCTCAAATTTCATATGTAGGTTCCCCTTGGTGCCTAGTTATGCATATTGCGTTTTGAGACCAATCGGAAAACAACATGGCCGACAGGCAGCCATCTTGGATTTTGACAATTGAAGTTTGTTATCGCTATTTCTGAGAAAGTACTGAAGGGATCTTTCTCAAATTTCATATGTAGGTTCCCCTTGGTGCCTTGTTATGCATATTGCGTTTTGAGACCAATCGAAAAACAACATGGCCGACAGGCAGCCATCTTGGATTTTGACAATTGAAGTTTGTTATCGCTATTTCTGAGAAAGTGCTGAAGGGATCTTTCTCAAATTTCATATGTAGTTTCCCCTTGGTGCCTAGTTATGCATATTGCGTTTTGAGACCAATCGGAAAACAACATGGCCGACAGGCAGCCATCTTGGATTTTGACGATTGAAGTTTGTTATCGCTATTTCTGAGAATGTACTGAAGGGATCTTTCTCAAATTTCATATGAAGGTTCCCCTTGGTGCCTAGTTATGCATATTGCGTTTTGAGACCAATCGGATAACAACATGGCCGACAGGCAGCCATCTTGGATTTTGACGATTGAAGTTTGTTATCGCTATTTCTGAGAATGTACTGAAGGGATCTTTCTCAAATTTCATATGAAGGTTCCCCTTGGTGCCTAGTTATGCATATTGCGTTTTGAGACCAATCGGATAACAACATGGCCGACAGGCAGCCGTCTTGGATTTTGACAATTGAAGTTTGTTATCGCTATTTCTGAGAAAGTACTGAAGGGATCTTTCTCAAATTTCATATGAAGGTTCCCCTTGGTGCTAGTTATGCATATTGTAGTTTGAGACCAATCAGAAAACAACATGGCCGACAGGCAGCCATCTTGGATTTTGACAATTGAAGTTTGTTATCACTATTTCAGAGAAAGTACTGAATGGATCTTTCTGAAATTTCATATGTAAGTTTCCCTTGGTGCCTAGTTATGCATATTGCGTTTTGAGACCAATCTGAAAACAACATGGCCGACAGGCAGCCATCTTGGATTTTGACAATTGAAGTTTGTTATCACTATTTCTGAGAAAGTACTGAAGGGATCTTTCTCAAATTTCATATGTAAGTTTCCCTTGGTGCCTAGTTATGCATATTGCATTTTGAGACCAATCTGAAAATAACATGGCCGACAGTCAGCCATCTTGGATTTTGACAATTGAAGTTTGTTATCGCTATTTCTGAGAAAGTACTGAAGGGATCTTTCTAAAATTTCATATGGAGGTTCCCCTTGGTGCCTCTTTATGCTTATTGCATTTTGAGACTAATCTGAAAATAACATGGCCGACAGGCAGCCATCTTGGATTTTGACAATTGAAGTTTGTTATCGCTATTTCTGAGAAAGCAATGAAGAGATCTTTCTCAAATTTCATATGGAGGTTCCCCTTGGTGCCTCTTTATGCTTATTGCATTTTGAGATCAATTGGAAAACAATATGGCCGACAGACCGCCATCTTGGATTTTGACAATTGAAGTTTGTTATCTCTATTTCTCAAAGTACTGAATGGATCTTTCTGAAATTTCATAAGTAGGTTCCCCTTGGTCCCTTGTATTGCATTTTTGGACCAGTCTGTCCTGAAAACAACCTGGCAAACAAACAGCCATTATCGTTAAATCTCAAATTTCTTATATAGCTAGGATTCCCTTGTTTGAAAAGTACTGGTGGGATGTCTCAATTTGCACAGATTAGTAAAATGAAGGGAAAAGTAGAGAAAAGATCAATCTGACATGGAACTTACGAAGATCATTCAATGGTGGGCGCCAAGATCCCTCTGGGATCTCTTGTTTTATTTTTTATTTGTTTCAATATATGTATATTTGAATCATACACATTTGTCATGGATGTTTTCCCCTCAAAACCAGTATAATCTCCATCCATTAATTAATTTTAAGTTTTGATGGAAAATTCTTCTATAAACATCCAGTTGCATTCAAATAATTTCAATGGTACATAAACCATAATAAACAAACTTGATCAAATGTTGATACTTAAATATATTATTCTCTTGAACGCATTTCAGGCCAATTTCTTGTATATGAATGAAGTTTCTTACCCATTTACTTTTGTTACTTGCTGAAAACTTAACAGATGTATGCAATTTTCATTGAAATATAAACCATGATTTTATATAGAAAACACACGGTCGTGTATATGACAACACTGACTGTGGTATATTAAGGGACATAACTGTTATTGAATATTCCGTCAATATTCGGAAGATTGCCGGAAATTCCCGAGAAGTTGCTATTCAAAGTAACCATTCAGAACACTCAATCCGTTGTATTACCACTGACGGATTACAAACGAGGGTTACCGAATATCTTATCATCCGGGTTCCCTGTAAATTTCCCGCGTGAAAAAAAATTGTACGACTGGTAGTAAGAGAGCTAAAGATGGCAACGAAGCGGAAATACAACGACGAATATGGGCAAAACTCGTGCACAGGATACATCCACGATGTATCGCCTATCAAAAGGAGCAAGGCTAACAATCCCTACTTTGAAGGGACCATCCAAACAGCGGATCGCCAATATCAACGCCTGGTTTGCTTCGATACCAACAAACATGGGACCCTACAAGGGGCGGTCACATCTAAAACGCCACTCAAACTTAGCAGTATCAAACAATCACCAAGCCGGGCTGATACCACTAAGTCCGATGTAGTTATAAACCAGTCATCAACACTTGAACTGAAAGTTCACAAACTCGACTTTGATCACTACGCAATGAAAAAACAAACTTGAACAACACCAACGCCAATCAAAACAATTGTTGAACAGATCCCTGAATACAACAAGGTACGTATCATCTTATCGTTTTACTTGTGTCTCGTTCCTGATTTTCACTGGCGATCTATATAATAATTATGCCATACATTCGCTTACAAATCTTGAGTCGCTGATATGACCTTCACTCAAGTAATGACTTATTTCAAATAATTATAAACATCAATTTATCAACTTGGATGCATATCTGTGAAAATGTAAGAATTGCTGAAATTGTTCTATCTGTTTATGTTGCTAAATTTTTGTACACAATTTTTATAAACCATTTCAGCTACTTGAAACACATTCAACTGAAAGCCAATCAGTACATATGTTCATTTCATAGATAAATATCTGACATTTTCTTGATTTACAGGTGGCCATCGCTGGTAAAGTCGCATCTATCGGTGACCCAACCAAACAAGAAGTTCGTGGACTAAACATGACCAAACAAAATGTAATAATAGCAGCCCAAACAGACTTTATCAATTTGACGGTGTGGAACAATATGGTGGACAGCTTGCACCATAATCACCACTATATACTAACTAATCTGACCACCAGGAACTTTAACAAAACAAAAACCCCGACAACTACAGTATCCACCACAGTCCAGGAACTTGAAGTACCAACTGACTTGAAGAATGTCGTAAACGTTTACATGGACTTGGCCCCAGTTTCCCAAACAATAGTGGGAGAAATTTCACAAGTCATGATTGCACAATCAAAAATATGCAATGCTGGCAAGAAAAAAGTTGGCGACCAAATGTACAACGAGCACTCAACCTTCTTCAGGTGCTGCTTTTGCAATATGAAGCAAAAATCTTCTTCTCTGAAGACATCCATGAGCGGCAGTGCCGCTCAATATCACAACAGCAGAACCAGATGGAAAAAGCACCAAAGTTGCTATATTCCACAATGTGTTGATGGAATTCTTAAAAGAACTGAACAAAAGTGACCTCCTGAACAATGCTAATTTGCTTGAGGAATACCTCTTAGAACTGGAATCAGTGTCCATTACTTACGGCAAAGACAATGTTGTTCAAAAAATGCGAACATGAGGAATTGAGACTCGCTGTAACATTTCGCACTTCTGTAAAAAATGTCCATGCCCTGCATATTGATGACAAAGAGGATTTTATTTTAAATTGTAGTTGTCAGCTATAGTTCATTGTAGCTTAATTTGTAACTAGTCATATAGTAGTTTAATTTGTTACTAGTCATCTACTCTCAATGGCTACTGATCCGGACGACCAATAGTCACATTTCTCCCAGCTGGGAATCTTTAATTATAATGACATTGCCATTTTGATGAGACATTTACTTCAGGAATATATCTCCTATACGTCAGTGTATATTGGAAAAAATGAGAACCTTGTTGTTTAAACATTAGCTTGTTGGAATTTTAGTTTATAAGTTGTAATATTTAGTTGTAGTTTATCAATTATAATACATATATGTACTTCATTCTTGTAATAGTTGTGTGCAACCAGATGTTAACATATTTCTCATTAGAAAAATGTGTCCAGACATAGATTTACAATGAATGCTAACAACGTGAATGCATGAAAACTCTGAAAGATATATGAAATCATTTCATTGGAGTTTTATATTAGTTTAATTTATTTCTTGTATTATATACTCTAAACAGCTGTATAGGCACAGCCAACTAGTAACATTTCTCCCGGCTGGCAAAATGTGATAAAATGAAAAACTAGTTCAGTTCAGAAAGATTTCAGCTATTGATATGGAAATAGTAACTGAACCTGTTGTTACTTTTATCATTTCATCGTAGTTTTAGGTTCAAATCATTGTTCTTTATAAGTTTATCATAACCAATGTACCTGCATTACCACAACTTCACCTCAGGAACATATTCCTATCTGAAAAAAACCAAAACCTGTTATCTTGTTAGTTCAGTATCTCATTCAGCTGTATGTGACTACTGTTTCTTTTTTTCCCTTTTTTTCTCATTCCTATTTCTGTTTTTTTTCCCCCACTCAAATGAAACCTTGTCTAAATGTATTCTCAGAAATTATTGAAGGGGTCATTTTGAAACTTAAGACATACTCCATTGGGGATGTGAATAATTTTTGTTTCAACTTTACATTGGAGATGGCCACTACAACCTCTCTTCAAATTCTGGTTTGGAAACTTTTCGCTGCTATGCGGGTTCAAGTTAACAGATTTTCATAAAAATTATTTTTAAATGGATCTACTAGACATTACTTTTTAAGAAATGTCAAAAAAATCCTTAAAATTCGTACCATTTCTATACAAATAAAACTTTTTTTTGGGTCACCTATATATTTTAATCACCTATTGTCCATTTTCTTCCATCATGCATCCGGAAACGATTAACTTATCAACTTCTTAAGAAACACTGAACCAAATAAAATTAGATTTATCAGGATGCTTACATGGCCAGAGGTCAACCAAAATTGTGAACTCCCACATATGGTACAATAAATTGCTTTGCAGATATAATCAAAGTACTGAAAGTACTGTAGGAGCCGTTAGTCGGATGTAAAAGGAGATATTTGAAATAAAGCAAGAATACAAATTAAACTGATATCAACATGACTAAACATTTCCACTTAAGTGTGTCAAACCAACCGGACATAATGGTTTTCACAGTCCTGATGAATGTAATGGTTTAGACTGTTCTGATGTACATAATGGTTTTAACGATCTTAAAGTTTCAAACCTACTTCTAAAAGTAGTTAAACATTTCTTTTTTTCAATCAAACATTTTAATTTTTAGGTCACCTGAGACAAGGTCTCAAGTGACCTATTCTAATCGCATTTTGTCCGTCGTCCGTCGTGCGGTGTGCGTCGTGCGTCCGTAAACTTTTTACATTTTCGACTTCTTCTCCAAAACCACTTAACAAAATTCAATGAAATTTGGCAGAAAGTTTCTATGGCTGAAGGTCAACCAAAATTGTGAATTATATGGTCCCCACCACCCAGGGGCCTGAGAGGTGGGGCCAAAAAGGGTCAAATTGACTAAAACTTCAAAAATCTTCTTCTCTACTCTCAGATATGGTGGAGTCAAACACACTTTATAGATGAAAGGGTCTTGTGGTGCTTTACCAAAATTGTGAATTGCATGACCCTGGGGTCTCACGTTTGCCCCTGGGGAGGGGGTAAACTTTGCTATAGTTTATATAGGGAAATCACATTTTTGACTATTATTTGTTGGATTTGTATTGGAATTCATTCTAACTTGCATCAAATTATCAGCATGGGATTACACTTTGATGGTATGTACATGTTGGCCCTGGTTGACCCCCAGGGGCTGGTGGGCGGGGCCAAAAAGGGTGAAATTGACTAAAATTTCAAAAAACTTCTTCCCTACTCTCAGATATGTTAGAATCAAATACTCTTCATAGATGGAAGGGTCTTCAGGGGCTTTACCAAAATTGTGAATTTCATGACCCTGGGGTCTCACATTTGCCCCTGGTTAGGGGGTAAACTTTACTATAGTTTATATAGGGAAATCACATTTTTGACTATTATTTGTTGGATTTATATTGGAATTCATTCTAACTTGGTTCAAATTATCAGCATGGGATAACAGTTTGATGTTATGTACATGTTGGCCCTGGTTGACCCCCAGGGGCTGGTGGGCGGGGCCAAAAAGGGTCAAATTGACTGAAATTTCAAAACTCTTCCTCTACTCTCAGATATGTTAGAATCAAATACTTTTCATAGATGAAAGGGTCTTATGGTGCTTTACCAACATTGTGAATTTCATGACCCTGGGGTCTCACGTTTGCCCCTGGGTAGGGGGTAAACTTTACTATAGTTTATATTGGGAAATCACATTTTTTACTATTATTTGTTGGATTTGTATTGGAATTCATTCTAACTTGTATCAAATTATCAGCATGGGATGACACTTTGATGGTATGTACATGTTGGCCCTAGTTGACCCCCAGGGGTTGGTGGGTGGGGCCAAAAAGGGTCAAATTGACTAAAATTTCAAAAATCTTCTTCCCTACTCTCAGATATGGTTGAATCAAATACTCTTCATAGATGGAAGGGTCTTCAGGTCCTTTACCAAAATTGTGAATTTCATGACCCTGGGGTCTCACGTTTGCCCCTGGGGAGGGGGTAAACTTTACTTTAGTTTATATAGGGAAATCACATTTTTGACTATTATTTGTTGGATTTGTATTGGAATTCATTCTAACTTGGTTCAAATTATCAGCATGGGATTACAGTTTGATGTTATGTACATGTTGGCCCTGGTTGACCCCCAGGGGCTGGTGGGCGGGGCCAAAAAGGGTCAAATTGACTGAAATTTCAAAAATCTTCTTATCTACTATATGTAAGAATCAAATACTCTTCATAAACTGACCCCATTAGGACTGATGGGTGGGGCCAAAAAGGGTCAACTTAGTTGACCGAAAGATTTCAAATCTCAGGTGACCGTTAAGGCCCTTTGGGCTTCTTGTTTTCAAATCAACTTCTACTTAGGTACATGTCATTAACATTCATACTTTAAACCATCTTTTATACTTAAGTAGTTCAAAATTTGCATTTATGTGTTTAAAACAAACTTATATTATATAGGCCTTGGTATTAGAAATGTCGAAACAATAGGATACGCATTTCGATAAGTTATAACAATACACGATATGTATTGAAAATACTCAGTCTTTCAATATCTTGTAAACAAAATTGTTTATTCCTTTCTATTTTGATCTTAGAATAATATGAAAATTAGATTGACGGCTTTTAAAAGTTATTACACTTTTTTTTCAACAAAGACCTCATTTTTAAGGACAATTATTTCAAAATTAGATATCAATTCCATCTATTTTACTAGATCCAATGTCAATATTAACAATAAACTGTGATTTGTAATGTGTTGCTTTTTAATTTACCACCAAGATGTAGATAATAGCCTAGTAGCTACAGGTACTGTATATAAATGTACAGCATTTTACATGCAAAATATTGAAGAAAACTTTCATATTTGATATCAATTCAATATGATTGTATAAGTGCCTTGGGGTGGGGAAAGAACCCTGGGCCTATTTTCACATCAGGATTGTGTTCATCTCTTGGTGTCCAGCAAGATTATGGAGTTGGGATCTGAATGGTTTCACAGATAAAACAAGAGGCCCAGAGGGCCTGTATCGTTCACCTGGTTTGATGAGATATGAAACAAGAATGATGCTTAAGTTTATTTGTCGCTGGTATTTCTATGTCAATATATCATAAGCATTTTATATGGGGACATGTACATTGGTTTTTTGTTATTCTAAAAATGTCAATTTAGCGAAATTGACCTCTTTTGGTCCCATCCTTCAGCCCCCGGGAGGTTAACCCCAACATTCGTACAATTTTGAATACCCACCCCATAACCATGCTACCATACAAATGTACAATTTACAATTTTGAATCCCTACCCAAAAGGATGCTACCAGTCAAGTATGAGCTATGTCGATTGCTTAGTTTCAGAGAAGAAGTTATTTATGTCAATTAAGCCAAATTGACCCCTTTTGAGCACAGGCGCTTGCATATAGAAAATATCACTTTCGATTTTTTTTGATATGACAGCGGTATGTGTAATGTGTAAGAGGGAAGGCCGGAAACTCCGCCACGAGCGAAACGGCACCCCATCTCACTTCAATCGACTAAAAAACACATTCAAACTGACACGGCGCACACTACATTCGACCGTCATCAGAAAACATTCATCTTTAACCTACCGTGCCACTCAATACGAATTGTTACATCCAAAACAATAATCCGTGAAGACATCGCCAAATTCCTCGCTCAGAACGCCATTTCTCAAACTGCTCCCTGAGCCTGTCCAGATTCTTCATTTACATACGGGGTTCAAAGGTCATATGACTCGACTCCTTGATGAAGCAAATCATAGTTTTTTAGCCCACCATTATAACCTGATGGGCAATTCAAATTGTAGGTTTCCCTTGGCCCCTAATTGCCCGTATTGAATTATGGGACCAATTGGAAAACAGCAAGCTTTCTCAGTGTGTGTATTAAGATCAAGACGCTATACATTTGTATGAAAAAGTGGCAGTAACTTTGTTACATTTCACCTGACTGAACAATGACTGAAATACAAATGTAGTCTAATAAATGCTATACACTTGTATGGAGTATGCTGCTTAATCACATTCACACAGTTTTCAATTATTTGGAAAACAACCTTTTAATATATTGCTTCATTTACTAACAAGAAGGCAATAAGTTCAGAAATATATATTGACCATTTAAGAACCTATATATAAAATCATGAATCTGTCAACTTAAAAAACAACAATAACCACATCTAAATTTTCCAATTTACCATATAATATTTATCTGAAACAACAAAGCATATGTACAGAAAATGTGGAACGAAGCCGAGCAGTACAGTGCATGCGCCGCCTAAGAAAAGGAGGACAGCAACAACACCTGACAATAGCAAGAGTGTCACTAGTGAGAATACAGAAGCTTCCTCACCTGGGCAGCTTGTGAGCCTGCCAAGATCGGAGCCTGTGTCTTTGGCGGATCATGAGCTAAATCACGTTACAGACTATAATTGCCTCAGTAACAGAGGCCGCATTAGCCAGCCTGTGGAGCAAGAGTGTTTATGCTGAACATTCACCTGGGACGGACCACCAGTGGAGCAATCTCCAGAGACAATGCCGTAAATATATCATCCACGGGCACAGCAACTAGTACTGGTACGGAGAAAGACCAGACTTCTGAACAGACATGTACAGTCACAACAACTTTATCAGCCCTGGACAGTTCGCGGGATCATTTTTCATCGATATAATTTCATCAATTTTTGTCAAGTTAATATCAGGTGGGTTGGAGGATTTTTCGGCACTAAATGTATGCAGACAGCCAGTTTCAATGGCTTGTCGCCTTTTACATTCTTAAGGTTCCTTCTCAGTTGAAAAAAACGTATATGGGCAGGAGAATTTATTTACCTTGGTCTTCTCCTGTATGATCAGTCTGCCACTGATTTTTCATTAAAAATCAATTCAGACGGACATATTGGTACTGTCCCTTCAAAGAAGAAGGTATACCTGGATATTGAAAGGTGGACTGTTGCATTCAATATTTTTGCATCAGTTCTTTGCCTAAAATTTCCTGGTGATATGGAAGCACTGGCTACGTACCAGAATGTTATCCGCAATATATCTAACTGTGGGGGTATTTCTATGATACCAACTTCAGAAAGATGAAGCAAACCTCCTCAGACATGCTATGGAATGTTCTGGAAAATGAACTCTACACCATAGCTATGACTAAAAGAAAACCTACTCCCAGTTCCCCGGATATAAAAAAGGCCCAACAGCTTAGCATGAGTTTAAGGGGTACGGCTCAGAAACTTTTAAGTAATTTGACCATAGGACAGTTGTCTGATTACAATTCAATAAAGCAGTGTCTCTCTCAGAGATTTAACCCAAAAGAAAGAAGTGTTGCACAAAGGTGTACATCTAGGGGACAAAGGCAGGGTAAGAACGAGTCGGCTTCAGATTTTGGATACTCGTTAAGGACAGCCCTGTTAGTCGGACCTTACCTATAACTACTTAGAATGTGACATTCTATCGATGGCCTTCAGAATTTTGAAATGAGAAAAGAAGGTAACTTTTAGTCACCACAACACCTTAGATGAGGCCATTTCCTCTGTCGTAGAATTTGAGACTGTAGCAAGTAGTTCGCCTAAGAAACCTGTAGAAACAAACAATGCACGTAGGGTGGATATTGGCTCCTATAACTACCATAATTTAGAAGTTGTTTTAAAGCTTCCAACAGTAAATTGAAGACAGGAAAGCAATATTTCCACGTTATCTCTCCTTGACATGAACCTGTAGTAATCTGTGTACATTACTTATCGACTAGTTAGTCCTGGTACTTGTGTATTGAACACATGTATGTGTGCGCCTCGTTTTGGCATTAGAATAAACACGGCTGAACTGTAAACACCGACTTTGTTTGATTGGGCACAAAACACGACATGGTGTCAGAACTACGGGATGAATTTGAGCGATAGACAGCCTAACAGCGTGAGTAAGACACCGGAAGGAGTGTTTACCACAAATGAACTGTAGGTACTCGAGTTTCGTCAATTCATACCCTGAAACGAATCACGCTAGTTCGGTCAGCGTTCCACACAGAATTCCCGCCGTTGGAACACTCGTCAAGTGACAGCAATCTCGCGGAAAGATGGCGAAGATGGGAGCAATCCATGATACTATATCTTAAAGTAGCTATGGCAGGTAGGGATGAGAAGGACATATGTGCATGTTTCCTGTATTTAATCGGACAGGGCGGTAGAAAAATTTTCAATACCATGAACTTTGGTGAGACAGAAACCGATAAAATCGATCCGATTTTTAAGAAATTCAAGGAGTATTGTGCCCCACGAGAGAACATAACTGTATTGAGACATAGATTTTACACCAGAATGCAGGGTAAAACAGAATACATTGATCAATATGTGACAGAGTTAAACATCATAGCAAAGAACTGTCGGTTTGGAACTTGAGAAGATGATATGCTACGCGACAGGGTAGTGTGTGTAGTCGCATCGGACAAGATAAAAGAGAGACTGCTCCGTGACAACGACCTAACACTAGAAAAAACTTTATCGATTTGTCGAGCTAATGAAGAATCACAAATGAGAATGAAAACCATTCAGGATTCTGGTGAAGAGGTATGTGCTGCTGCCCTAACAAAAAAAAACAAAAACATGACAGGCAGAAACAAACTCGCCCAAAGGCAAACAGAACACCTGTAAGGAAAGGTCCAGTGAATAACAGTGAAGTGACGAACACAAACACATGTGGTAAATGTGGAACTAAACATCCCAAAGGTCAGTGTCCAGCATATGGGAGAAAGTGTTTAAAGTGTCACAAGGCCAATCACTTTCAGAAGATGTGTAGGTCAAGAGGAACATTTAACCAAGGTCAAATTCACTCTGTTTCTGAAGACATGCCTAAAATGGACAACCTTTTCATCGTCGCAGTACACTTAACAGAAATAAAGCAAGATGAAATGCTGGTGGATCTTCCATTACTACATACCAATGTCAAGTTCAAGGTCGACACTGGGTCACAGGTCAATGTCATCCCATTAGATGTCAAGAATGTGAAACCTTATATCACACTCAGGAAGACCAATACAACCCTTACCAGTTACACAGGGGATAAGTTACCAGTAGTTGGAAAGTGTACCTCACCAACCAAGGAAAGACTGTTAGATTTCTATGTAACCAACACAAATCAAGTCCCTCTGCTAGGATTTAAGTCCTCACAGGAGTTAGGATTGATTAAGGTAGTTCTCAGCACAGAATTAGATAAGACTGTGAGTAGTGAAGAACATTTTGAGAAGTACCCTGAGGTATTCACAGGTTTAGGCTGTCTCAAAGAGGCTTATCACATTCGTCTTGACGAATCGGTGTCACCTGTAATTAACCCCCCCCCCCGCGCAAAGTTCCTGCAGCGCTACGAGATAAACTGCGCACAACACTTGAAGAGATGGAACGCGAAGCAGTAATCAGAAAGGTCAATGCACCAACGGATTGGGTGAACTCAATCGTCGTAGTCGAGAAACCCAAAACTGGAAAACTTCGAATATGTTTGGATCCTAGAAACCTCAATACCGCGATAAAAAGAGAGCATTACCACCTTCCGACCATTGATCACTACAAGGATCACTGGGGCCAAAATATTCAGCAAGTTGGATGCTAATCATGGATATTGGCAAATTCCTCCCGATGAGTCAAGCCAGAAACTGACAACATTTTCGACACCTTTCGGAAGATACTGTTACCTACGAATGCCATTCGGAATAAAGAGAGCGCAAGAGGCATTTCAGAAACGTATCGCGCAGCAATTTGAAGACTTACCAGGTGTTGAAACAGATATTGATGACATTTTGGTATGGGGTAAAGGTGACGCGGAACATGATGCACGACTAGACTCTGTGTTAAAGCGATGTCGTGAAATAGGTCTGGCATTGAATCGCGAGAAGTGTGTTCTCAAAGCGAAAGAGGTGGACTACATTGGACACAGACTATCAGACACAGGTGTACGCCCGGATCCAGCAAAGGTTGTGGCAATCACAAAGTTTGGTTTGGTTTATTTCGTTTAACGTCCTATTAACAGCTAAGGTCATTTAAGGACGGCCTCCCGTGCGTGCGACATGTATGCGTGTGGCGAGTGCATATGTGTGTTTTGGGAGGCTGCGGTATGTTCGTGTTAAGTCTCCTTGTGATAGGCCGGAACTTTTGCCGATTTCTAGTGCTACCTCACTGAAGCATACTGCCGAAGACACCCAGCAGCACACCCCACCCGGTCACATTATACTGACAACGGGCGAACCAGTCGTCCCACTCCAAATATGCTGAGCGCTAAGCAGGAGTAGCAACTACCATTTTTAAAGACTCTGGTATGTCTCGGCTAGGGGACAGAACCCACAGGCTTCCTCACAGGGGCGAACGCTCAACTAAAGGCCAAAAGTGAGGCATTGTCAAGGGAGACATTAGGAAGAAGAAAGTTGTTCAGAACGAAGAGAAAAGACAAGATCCCAAATTTAGTCGCCTCTTACGATCATGCAATGGGGGCAGCAGGTACAATTCTTACGCCCTACCTGCAGGGCAGTTTGACAAGGAGATCCAGTGTCATGTCCACATGTTAATGGACAACATTCCAGTAACGGATGAAAAACTGGAGAAGATCCGCATAGAAACCTCAAAGGATGAGAATCTCAAAGTTCTAAAAACGATAATTGAGACTGGGTGGCCCGATCATCGTTATGAGGCTCCCACCAGAATTCATGATTGCTGGCCTCACAAGAATGAACTTACTACAATGGATGGAATCATATTCCGTAACAAATGCATAGTTGTACCTAAAATTCTCCAGACGGAAATGCTTGAGAAAATCCACATGGGACACATGGGAATCGAGAAGAGCAAACGGAGAGCGAGAAAACTACTGTTTTGGCCCGGAATGTCATCCCAAATAGCGGACAAGATTTCTAAGTGTAGTGTATGTATGGATCTCCACTCAACAAATCTGAAGGAACCACTAATTCCCACACCGGTACCTCAATATCCCTGGAGTGTTGTGGGAACAGATCTGTTCACATGGAACAATGCTGATTGTATAGTGGTCACAGACTACTATTCCAGGTACTTTGGAATTGGAAAACTGGACAACACCACTAGTAAAAGTGTCGTCACACAGCTCAAGTCTATATTTGCCAGACATGGCATACCCTCTGAGGTGAGGAGCGACAACGGTCCCTAGTATAGTTCTGGAGAATTCAGAAGATTTGCCGAGACTTGGGGTTTCAGACACACTACATCCAGCCCTCACTATCCTCAAGGAAACGGTTTGGCTGAAAAAATCAGTGCAAACAGTAAAAAGGCTATTAGAGAAAGCCAGGAAGGACAACAAGGATCCTTATCTGTGTTTGTTGGAGTATCGTAACACACCGACCGACACACCGAAACCGCCTGCGAAACTTCTGATAAGTAGGGAGTTGAGATCTGTCATTCCAGTTAGCAGTAAACGGTTACAACCAGGAGTCGTAGACCGCTCTACAGTATGTCACACAAGGGAGACAACTCAGTATAAGCAGAAGGATGTTCATGATCGTACGTCAAAGGAATTACCATCGTTGGCTCCACACGACATGGTACGTTTCCGTCACAATAACAAATGGCAGCGTGGTCAGGTGGTAAAGGTCAGTCACCTAGATCATATCGGGTGAGAACACCCACAGGTAAAGTGTTTCGACGAAACAGTGACTTGTATATCACAGAGACTCGAAAGATAGGTAAGTCTCGCTACATCTCGCATGCACCTTTTGTTATCTAAAGCAGAAGCTTTGTGTCGCGAGATTTGGCTGTGCGCCTGTGCCTTGAACACGGAACGACTGTCTGGTATTTTTTTTACATTCGCGAGTTTGCTTGTGTACTCGTCAAGTTGTGTCAACATGTCACCCGATCACCGGTAAGTTGTTAAGTTTTATTTTAGGCCTAAAATAAAAAATTAATTGTTTGCTGCTGCCGCCCTACCCAAAAAAAATGGTCCCGCTGGAATTATTTTTTTTACGTTTTTTTCGGTCATTTTTTTTTTATAAATCGTCATTTCCGGATTCCGGATTTACCGGATTCGTTTCGGTTTTAGTTTTGACTCTTCGTCGCTCAAACGCTTTATAATAGCGAGTTGTTAAAGCGTGCAAAGCACCTTGCTGACGTTGTGGGCTCGGAGCCGCCATGGACGTCGCTACGCTAAAACGAAAGTTGGCTGCAGTCAGCAATGATTACGTATCGCTGTGCTGTAGTTTGGTGTATGAAGGAGAACCAGATATGCATAAACATAACAAGAACAACTATATTATGGAGTTTGGTGTCGGGGACACGTGGAATGAAGTGCTTGATGAGCTATTACATACCGGCACACACTCGCCGTCACTGCCGGGGAAAACAGATGTGGTTGAGTTATCTCTTGCGGCAAAAAACTCGATCACTGTCTTCCACCCCCATATGGATGAGGCTATCGAGGTAGCCCAAAACCTCGACAACACTTTGAAATATGCGACTTTTAAAGTGATCAAATCTACCACAACAACAGAATCGGAGAGTAACCCGACTAGTACTAGTAAAAGGAACGCCTTCAGTGTCCTGATGTCGTCAGCGACCGAATTGTCGAAATTTGCGAAACACAAGGATGCTACAGGGCAAAAATTCACAGGTAAGTCACATTTTGTGGTAGAGGTTAGCCTACAAAATGTAAACATGCAAAAGACTAACCTCAGTGTATTATTGTTCTCTGATATTTTGTTTTAAAAGTAGTTTGAATCAATATATTGAAGCATCAACTTTAATATTAATGTGTATCTACTGTGTCGGGAGTTTTAGAATTTTTTCGTCCTTTGTTTAAAGGTTTAACATGCGAAGGGTGGGTGGGGGGTGTACAATGTATCGTGTAAAGAGAGGTCCTTTTTAATATATAATTATAAGAACCTATGAAGAAACCGAGATGCACATATTAAAATGATAAATGGACTTTAATTTGAATATAGTGAAGGTACCTTGTCTGAAGATTTGGATCTCTATGTCGACCGATTGTTTTAAAATTTACGACTTAATTATTAATTAAATTATGTACTTTAATTTGACAATTTGTGGTCTGATGTGTATCGACGGGCGTATTATGCATCCGCGTACGGTGCTGTTGTTAATATATTCGTATTTACAGTTTGATATTTTCAATATCTTTCAGAAAAAGATCGGATGTGTAATGATGTTGTCGATGCTTTGGCGAAAGACGATGTAAAGTTTCCCGCCACAATGTCCGATGCTGTGATCAGAAAAAATGTTGATGCTATAACGAATGCCTTGTGGTATGTGGATGGCTGCCTTGGACAGGAGAAACTTGTGTCAAGGAACAAGACAGAGTTTGGCATGCTTAAAAGGTATTATACAAATACTATTAATCTTAATTGACTCAGACTTTCAAAAGAAAATGTTCAAAGGGTACATTGGCTTTTTTACCATCGTTTCCTAATTGCAATTCAAGATTATTAGTCTCCCACTGTTTGGAAAACGGGGGGACTATAGGTTTCCTCTCCGTCCGTCTGTCTGTCCTGTCACACAACAGTTTCCCGGACTTATTTTCGTTGTGCTTAAAGATATTGAGCTGCAAATTGGTATGTGACTTTGTCATAAGGACTTACTCAAGTTCAAGTTTTAGAGGGATCGACCCCTTTTTGACAGAAGTTATTATTTTAATTTCCCCCTCTAAAGGTCACTTGACTTCATATACACTAAAATCTTTGATTACCAACTGGAAATATTAGATGCAAGTCAACGAATATCTACTAGTAATGTCGTAGAACACTGAGTTTATTTACTTAATAAATATTTAACCAAGAAGAATTAGGAGTTTTAAAAACAGAAATTTAAAACTAATACAATATAATATGTGTCAGACCGAAACATATAAATATTTTACAAAAAAAATGTTGTTTTAAACCGAATTTTCTTAATTTCTAAATTGTCAAAACCAGTAAATATGTTTTCAAATTAATTTACAGCTTCCTGACCACTTTCACGGGCTATAATGACCCCAAACGGAAGAAGCAGAAGGTCCAAATGCTATCTGCAGAATCCCTAAGGTTGCACAGCTCCATACTATTTGGAGTTTTGGCATCTCCATATACAGCACAATGGGGAAAGATGAAGGACACCCTCAGTAAATTTGCCCTATGTATGAGTTCATACTCTGATTTTTTATTGAAGTCCAATGAAGAACAAAAGCACAGGCAACGGTTGGATCATCCGGTCAGGGAAGTAGCGCAGCATGCATTCTTACAGGAAGTAGAAGCAGTCGACACAGTTCCAAATCAGTACCGTCAGCTGGATTCTATCCTTGGCCAGCTTGGCTTTTATGAGTATCTCTACTTTGACGAGGAAATTCACGCTTCAGTCTCCTTCCGGAACACGTTCGAGCGCCTTATCTTTACACGGCACATCCAACTATCCTTCCCTATTAACATTCTGCGGTATGATCCAGGAGGTTCTTGTAGTGCCACCATATTTCTTTGGAAAGTGTCTAAAGACAGGGGTCTGAGTCAGGTGATGAATGAGGCAATTAAAGTTGTACATCACTTAAAACCAAGGTTACCGGAATACCACACAAGGAGGATGAGGACGGATTTTGTTCACAGGTACTGCAATCTTCACGATGTCACAATTCCAAAGCATGTACTTCGTGTCATATATGCCGAGACTACGTTGGATGCCACTTCAGACCAAAATCCCGCAATGGATGCAAGGGTGAGACAAGCATTGCTCTCTGAGGATTCTGATCTTGTTTTGGATATGCGCCACTTGAACAAAGGACGACCTGGTGATACGTTTCAGGTTTTTTATGACATCCTTGCAGCAAAAGTTGAAGAAATGTGTGCTGCAGACGAGCGCCGACATAATATTGAGCACATGTCAGCATACATCTCAGTCAGGGACCTCATTGAAGATGTGAAGAAGGTGCTGGAACCAGACACTCCCATTCCCAGCGAGTCTTCCGTATTGTTTGCTTTTGCACCAAAAAATGCATATCTCCACACAGCAAAGCTATACAAGTCCAAGGTGCCATTACAGTTTAAGATACAGACGCGACAACTGAGACTTTCACACCAAGATGATCACTACTGCGCAGCACAGTACAAATACAGGCGTCACTTTGCACACCAGTTTAGAGACCACGTGACTTTCCTCAGCATCGATGATAAATCAAAGATTGACTTGGGAGAGCCCGGGCAGCATGTGACTACTGGCGTCCGAGGGAAAAAGAGCATTGTGCCCGCTGCTTCCCAGCTCTCTGTCCTTGATCACGACATTTCAAGCAAAGGGTCCATCACACCATCCGTGTGTTTGAATGTAGCGATTCCAGAGGAAAGGGATGGGTCATTCTACACAGGTTCGGTGACGGTGACATACAAGGACGCAATTTTTCAGGCAAGTAGCCCGTTCCGCCATGTTGCGGAGATGCAAACCATGTTACAGTCAAGGGGACAGGAGGTAAACCCAATTCTTATGATCTTCTCTGACGGAGGCCCCGACCACAGACTCACCTACCACTCAGTCAAGCTGTCACTAATAGTTTTATTCAAAACTCTAGATCTGGACCTGCTTGTGGCAGGGAGAACAGCCCCAGGCCATTCCTGGTTGAATCCAGTCGAGCGGATCATGTCTACCTTGAACCTGGCTTTCCAAAATGCAGCCATTGCAAGAGAAGAATGTGATGGGGACATTGAACAAGTTCTGAGAAGCGCGAACTCGATGGCGGAGATAAGAAAGAAATCTGAGAAAGTCCCAGCTCTGAAACCGGCATGGCTGGAATCACTGCAACCGATTATCTCGGTCTTGCGAGAACGTACTGAGAGGTTATCACTAAAAGGAACACCATTCCAATGTCGGGATGCCTCTAGTGACGAACTAGTTAAAGCGGTGGAGCACCAGATCCGGGATGATATAGACCAGCAGATTATGACTGGAAAATACACACAGAAGGACCTGTCTTCCAAACAAGGTACATTGTATATCTGAAAAGTTAAGTATTCTTGCCAACAAAAATAAAAATTCACATACACACATATTATTAGGTCATCTTGACCTTTCAGGTCAGATGACCTAATAATATGGTTAAATGTGTGAAATTTTTATTTTTGTTGGCAAGAATACTTAACATTTATTGTCATCGTGTTTCGTCCGTCGTCGTGCGTCGTCTGTCGTGCGTAAACTTTTCACATTTTGAACTTCTCAAGTTCCACCAGTGGGATTGACTTACGACCTTTTAATACTATGACGTCGATTTATGTTTTTAAAAGTATTAATTCAAATTGTTAAAGGTAATTTTTCCCCATTTTGTTGCTTTATTTATAAATAAAAACATTTTTGTATAGATCTGTACTGTACATATAAAATCTTTATATATTTTAGACTATCAACAGTTCCTGAAAACCCACTGCATCCAGCGACAGTATTTGTTTCAAATACGAAAGTGTGAAAACCCTACATGCTGTACACCAAAACGATGTCCCCAGACCGAAATACCTGCAGTGCCAGACCCTGTCCTGTCCCAGGACAAAGCCCACTTCAAGCCTTTGGAGGCAGTGATTGGCCAGGCAACCACAGATGAGGATCGTCCATCTGCCTTAAACAAAACTGTAGCTGCAGTGGCAGAGGAGCTTCAGGTATTTGTTCGACAATGTGTTATATTTATTTTAATAAAGTTACCTAAAGCCTTTATACACTGAGTGATAATATTAAATCTGTTTTAATGGTGTAAGAATATAATTATTATGTAGTATTTGTTTTGATGCAGAAAGAAAAATCAATATTTAATATTTTATTTTTGAAATAGAATGTCTGGACAAAATGTACAAATTAAAGAATGTTTAAAAAAATCTTTAAGCAGTAATTCTATTTTTTTTAATTGAATTTAATTAATAAATATATGCATTTGATATACTGGTATGTATAATGTAAGTGTATTATAATAAATATATGCATGTTGTTTTAAAAAGGGAACCAAGAACAGTCAGCTAACTGCACAGAATGTACGGCGTACCGTCACCTGCACTGACTGCAGAAAGCCCCGCTGCATTTATGCAAAAAAGCAGCTATCACTGAGGGAGTCCAGGAGCCTGACGAGACTTCTAGAAAGGCATGATTATTCGTGTGGGGCATTACTGACACCAGATGGTAAATATTTAATCCCAAATTACCTCCTGCAGGAAACTGGCAGACAAGTTGAAGTATATTTAATAATCAAAATTTAATACTTTAATACTTAGTAGGTATATGTTAATTTTAAGCTCAAAATTAATAAATTAAATGTATTGTAAAAGGATTTCATCTTTAATAGTATGCATTTGCAAATTATTTCACTGTGAAGTATCCATCATTATTTAATTTCAGGTGATGCTTTGCAAGGTATGGTGTTCGTCAAGTTGCAACTAGCCTGCAACACCCACATCGAATTTGCATACTCTGCTACAGGATTTGCCACAAGGAAAGACGTGTGTTGTCACTGCGCTGTTGATGGAGTACAGCGAGATGCCAACTTGCTCAAACAGTATCGTGTTGTTCTGCCTGTTTGTGCGGATTGTTTATTGGCAGGCAAAGACAGTGTGAAAAGGAATCCAATAAAAAATTGAAATATTCAGATAGGCAGGTAGCCCGTTCCGCCTGGCATGTTGCGGAGATGCAAACCTGGCAGATGCAGGCGAGGGGGCAGGAAGTTGAAACCCCATTCTAACGATTTTGTCTGACAGAGTCCTCGACTACAGACTCGCCTTTATATAGTACCACTCGGTACCACTGGTTGAATTCAGTCGAGCAGATCATGTCCACCCTGACCTGTCCTTTTGTTAATTTTGTATTAATGACAATTTGTCTGTTTATGAAATATTGTATAACAGATACATAGTAACATACACAGTATCAATACTTAGTAGGGGTGGGCAATATATTGCACTTACAGTATTTTTCTTGCAATACTATATAGCAATGTGATTTTGAATTTTGTTCTAGTCATTTTAATGTTGTTTAAGTACAATTATTAACGAATTATTTAGAAATAATGTTATAGCAAAAGTATATCAGCCAAATTAAACTTGTTTGCTGTGATAATTTTTAGGGATAGATAGATACAGTTTGTCATTTTTAAATTTGTCATTGAAACTTGATTACCTGATGTTTTATTATATCTGTCCGTTTTCCTGTACATTTTTGTAACATGTTAAATCGACAAAATTTCTTAACATATCGCAATATGCCCCCAAATATTGCAATATGAACATTGCTTGCAATACCCACACTATCAAAAATCCATTCCAATTTCTCATATCGTGTCATTTTCAGTTTTGTTGTGTTTTAACATATTTTTGTATTTTTATATTTTTGTGCAATACCCACACTATCAATATCTACTAGTCCAGATCTAAAAAAAAATCCATTCCATCCAATGTCATTATTAACAATTTTCTCATATCGTGTCATTTTCAGTTTTGTTGTGTTTTAACATATTTTTATGTTTTTGTATTTTTATATTTTTTGTGCAATACCCACACTATCAATATCTACTAGTCCAGATCTAAAAAAAAATCCATTCCATCCAATGTCATTATTAACAATTTTCTCATATCGTGTCAACTTCAGTTTTGTTGTGTTTTAACATATTTTTGTGTTCAATGAGATTTCAATTTATTAATTCAAGTGTTAAATAAAATTGTTCAATTATTTAAGTTATATATATATATGTGTGTGTTATTATTTAAACACTAGCTGGAACCCCCAGGTTGCTTGAACATCCTGGCTAAATGATTCATATGATATATGGTACATGTACATTTGAAAAAGACATCATATCTGACACTCACCATGCATATATATGTTACAAAGCCAGCTAGCATTAAGCAGAGGATGTCAGATTAAGAACCAAAGGGTGCATTGTTCAAGATAAGTGGCAATACAGTGCGCATGCAGTAACCAATCTACCAAGAAAAACATCCAGGGTAAATATAACACATAGACAATCAAGTTTTCAAGTTTTTATTCAAACTTTAGGCATTAAGCCCATCAGTACAATAGGGACAATAAATTTGTACCTTTAACACACTACACTACATGTCCACATGATGTTTCAGTTGTTTTGTAATATTTCACAAAATTATGCTATAAAATGTCTCAACTTAAAAAAAAAAAAAAAAAAAAACACCTACCTACCCACTCCTAGAAGGGGTGGGTAGGCAACAGCAAACAAAGAATTTTTTAATGATGGCCTTATGGTCATTTTCAATTGGAGAGCACAAGAATTAGTTCTAACAGCAGAAAATCTTGCATCTTAACTGTGAATCATGGTACTATGTATTCTAGATGGCATCTTCAGACTTTTTGTCGTGGGATGACGATATCGATTTAGATTTTTTGCTAGAAGAGTATATAGTCACATATCTACCTGTATTACTTGTATTTACCTGGATTTCATCATAAATGAATGAGAGCTATAATAGTCTTATGTGTTTACTTATTAATTAGACCCCTGTGTAAACAAATCCTGTTTGTCCCAAAAAATTTAACTGGATTTTTATGGAGGCGTTTACGCCTGCCATATTACAATCACCTACGAGTTGTGACGTCACAATCTCTCACTTTCATTTTCGTTATATTTCCTTTCACAGTTCATTTTGTAGTTTCTTTCGGTTCATATATGATGTAGTTGAACTATATATACATTTATGAAAACTATCAAGACTACAAATAAAGTGCTATTACATGAAAAAAGGTATATTCAGTATAAATTTCTCTTCGGCGGAAGCCCGGAATTTGAGACCTCTGGTGGTAATATCTGTAACTAGGGGTAATGATTCGCTTATAATTAGTTCCAAGTATGAGACACGTCATTGTAGTCCGTCATTCAAAGTAGATGTGCACAGAAATGTATTAACTATGCTGATAATGTTTTGAACATTTCAGGAACTATTTTGAATAAACAATAAGAATAATGTCTTGTAAATATCTACACCTGCATCGATTTTTAGCCCACCATCATCAGATGGTGGGCTATTCAAATCGCCCTGCGTCCGTGGTCCGTCGTCCGTCCGTCCGTCCCTCCGTCCGTAAACAATTCTTGTTATCACTATTTCTCAGAAAGTACTGAAGGGATCTTGCTCAAATTTCATATGTAGGTTCCCTTTGGTCCCTAGTTATGCATATTGCGTTTTGAGACCAATCGAAAAACAACATGGCCGACAGGCAGCCATCTTGGATTTTGACTGTTGAAGTTTGTTATCGCTATTTCTGAGAAAGTACTGGAGGGATCTTTCTCAAATTTCATATGAAGGTTCCCCTTGGTGCCTAGTTATGCATATTGCATTTTGAGACCAATCGGATAACAACATGGCCGACAGGCAGCCATCTTGCATTTTGACAATTGAAGTTTGTTATCGCTATTTCTGAGAAAGTACTGAAGGGATCTTTCTCAAATTTCATATGTAGGTTTCCCTTGGTGCCTAGTTATGCATATTGCAATTTGAGACTAATCGGAAAACAATATGGCCGACAGGCAGCCATCTTGGATTTTGACAGTTGAAGTTTGTTATCTCTATTTCTGAGAAAGTACTGAAGGAATCTTTCTCAAATTTCATATGAAGGTTCCCCTTGGTGCCTAGTTATGCATATTGCATTTTGAGACCAATCGGATAACAACATGGCCGACAGGCAGCCATCTTGCATTTTGACAGTTGAAGTTTGTTATCGCTATTTCTGAGAAAGTACTGAAGGGATCTTTCTCAAATTTCATATGTAGGCTTCCCTTGGTGCCTAGTTATGCATATTGCGATTTGAGACTAATCGGAAAACAATATGGCCGACAGGCAGCCATCTTGGATTTTGACAGTTGAAGTTTGTTATCGCTATTTCTGAGAAAGTACTGAAGGGATCTTTCTCAAATTTCATATGAAGGTTCCCCTTGGTGCCTAGTTATGCATATTGCATTTTGAGACCAATCGGATAACAACATGGCCGACAGGCAGCCATCTTGGATTTTGACAATTGAAGTTTGTTATCACTATTTCTGAGAAAGTATTTAAGGGATCTTTCTCAAATTGCATATGTAAGTTTCCCTTGGTGCCTAGTTATGCATATTGCGTTTTGAGACCAATCTGAAAACAACATGGCCGACAGGCAGCCATCTTGGATTTTGACAGTTGAAGTTTGTTATCGCTATTTCTGAGAAAGTGCTGAAGGGATCTTTCTCAAATTTCATAAGTAGGTTCCCCTTGGTCCCTTGTATTGCATTTTTGGACCAGTCTGTCCTGAAAACAACCTGACAAACAAACAGCCATTATCGTTAAATCTCAAATTTCTTATATAGCTAGGATTCCCTTGTTTGAAAAGTACTGGAGGGATGTCTCAATTTGCACAGATTAGAGTAAAATGAAGGGAAAAGTAGAGAAAAGATCAATCTGACATGGAACCTATGTAGATCATTCAATGGTGGGCGCCAACATCCCTCTGGGATCTCTTGTTGCAAATCTATATTGAAAATACTGTTTGAAGGGTGATAACTGCGAGATTCTGACGTTACCTTACAGAGGACACTTGTTTAACTACTAGAAATAAAGATGGCATAACAACCAAGCGCAAACAAATTCCTGATTTTTAGCCCACCATCATCAGATGGTGGGCTGTTCAAATCGCCCTGCGTCCGTGGTCCGTGGTCCGTCCGTCCGTCCGTCCGTAAACAATTTTTGTTATCGCTATTTCTCAGAAAGTACTGAAGGTATCTTTCTGAAATTTCATATGTAGGTTTCCCTTGGTGCCTAGTTATGCATATTGCGTTTTGAGACCAATCGGATAACAACATGGCCGACAGGCAGCCATCTTGGATTTTGACAATTGAAGTTTGTTATCGCTATTTCTGAGAAAGTACTGAAGGGATCTTTCTCAAATTTCATATGAAGGTTCCCCTTGGTGCCTAGTTATGCATATTGCGTTTTGAGACCAATCGGAAAACAACATGGCCGACAGGCAGCCATCTTGGATTTTGACAATTGAAGTTTGTTATCGCTATTTCTGAGAATGTACTGAATGGATCTTTCTCAAATTGCATATGTAAGTTTCCCTTGGTGCCTAGTTATGCATGTTGTGTTTTGAGACCAATCTGAAAACAACATGGCCGACAGGCAGCCATCTTGGATTTTGACAATTTAAGTTTGTTATCACTATTTCAGAGAAAGTACTGAATGGATCTTTCTGAAATTTCATATGTAGGTTTCCCTTGGTGCCTAGTTATGCATATTGCGTTTTGAGACCAATCAGAAAACAACATGGCCGACAGGCAGCCATCTTGGATTTTGACAATTGAAGTTTGTTATCGCTATTTCTGAGAAAGTACTGAATGGATCTTTCTCAAATTTCATATGGAGGTTCCCTTTGGTGCCTCATTATGATAATTGCATTTTGAGATCAATTGGAAAACAATATGGCCGACAGACCGCCATCTTGGATTTTGACAATTGAAGTTTGTTATCTCTATTTCTCAAAGTACTGAATGGATCTTTCTCAAATTTCTTAAGTAGGTTCCCCTTGGTCCCTTGTATTGCATTTTTGGACCAGTCTGTCCTGAAAACAACCTGGCAAACAAACAGCCATTATCGTTAAATCTCAAATTTCTTATATAGCTAGGATTCCCTTGTTTGAAAAGTACTGGAGGGATGTCTCAATTTGCACAGATTAGTAAAATGAAGGGAAAAGTAGAGAAAAGATCAATCTGACATGGAACCTATGAAGATCATTCAATGGTGGGCGCCAAGATCCCTCTGGGATCTCTTGTCATAATACCTTCCAGGTTTTGGCTAACAACATTTCTTGTTTACAACTTTGTAGTTTGTTCACGAGATTTGATGAGATTTAGTCCGATATTTAGCGATCACGTGTTCCGTCTGTTTACGTGAGCGAGCACTCTGTCAAAATGGAGGCACGTGGACACGGGCTTCACACGAAGCATCAAAATGATGTTTGTCGCTAGAAATTAATATCTATCAACATGAATTAAAGGCAAGTTGCTTACAAAGTTTAAATCTGTTTGTTGACCCACTGAAATAAGTGTTTGTTTATTTAGGACGAAACTGTTTACGATAAGTTGTTCAAGCCTGGCCAGACCACAAAATCACAATATCTACTGCGATTATAGTCCGAATTTTCTGACGATCTTGCTATATACTATATGCAAACTTTAATCAGCTTTAAGGCGATATCAACCCCAGAACCCTTCGGATTACTGCGATTACTGATCGAAGTCCCTGTGTTTCAAATCCATGAATCGGTAGACCTACGTGATGGCGTGATGGAATTCGATCGTTTATTTTTTAAAACTAAGAAAACTGGCACATATCTGTCGTGGTGGTCATTTGTGCTGTACCTTCCCCGACAGAGACAATATACAGAATCTGGATTTCTGTGATAAGGTTTACTGCAGTAGCTACTGGCGCTCGTAATATATATGAAAATACTAAATTATTATTGAACCAGCTTGTCTTATTTATATATTATTCAGCTCACGATTCAACCTTTTCAAATGTTTTCATGTAATATATATATACATTTGTATGCACCAAGCTGTGAAATGTTTGTATTACATAGAATATTTAAACAATACAAAGTAATTGTAGATTAACAAAATGTATACCAATTGCATTTTAACCTATTAGTACAACTTTTTGTTGTTTTAATGTAATATAACTTTTTGTTGTTTTCATGTAAAATGATAAATACATGTATATCTATTGGCAATCGATATCAAATCCATATAATATAAGACTTTCTCAAATATCAATATTCCTCATAACTTTCAAAATAAATCTATATTTGCTTTTGAAATTTAATTAAAAATGTTTGATTTTCATGTCGCGAACATATCCCTTAAAATAATCATCAATCTCCTTATTGGTCTCCAGAAAGTGTGAAAATAAATTAAACTTTTTTGTCAATAATTCTATTTATTATGAATTCATGTATAACCATTTAGGTTTTTTCCAATGTTGACCTTTAAAACTATATATATATACAAGCAACAATCTGTGGGATGTCAGATATGGAAGGCTATAGCTGTTTCAGGATAAATTGCCAAAAATGCTTAAAGTACTGTTTCTTATCACTGATCACATATATTGGGTTTTCGACTATTATGTGTTATTGCTACTTAAGTGTGAATTTTTTCGGCTTAAGTGATAATGTATTTCTTTGTACTTATGTGCAACAGACATCGCGAGAGTTTAATTCTCGTACATATAATATTGACTCCTACAAAAGGAAGTTGAGTGATCATGAGTGGTTGACCTACGAGAGGCATTTTATCAAATCTCATATTGACCATACTGATTGCTCATGATCATATTTCATCCGGCCTAGTAAACTCTAGAAAAAACATCTTAATTTATGAAAGTAGCTAACTCATTTAATGTATGTGTAAAAATTAAGTATATATATATATCGTACAAAACATCAAACTTCTAATATGGTAGATATGAAACATACATTTAGGCTGACTGCCTGATAATATAATACAATTTGTACAGAGTTTACAATCCTTTGACATTCAGCTCATAATATACACCATTATAATTTGATCTGTCGTCATGCGTCGGTCTTCTTCTTAAGACCAAGATATCGCAGAATGGTGTACAAAAGGTTCTTAAGCTGTTTTATCAAAATTGTTAATTTCATGGCCCCCTATGTGTCGCATTCTCCCTGGGGAGAGGATACATTTTACTATAGTTTATATAGGAAACTCATCACACATAATTTGTTTCATTTTCATTGGAAATTGGTTAGCACGTGGTTAGGGCAAACTTTTCTCAATGACATATCGTCAGAGAATGTCAAGGCCAACGACTTGTTATGGGTTCGAATGTCAAAAATAAAAATCTCAAATTGATTATTTTTTTCATTTCATATGAAAGAGCATAGTCCACTGAAACAGAATGTGCATATTTTATTGTCATCAGATAAAAATAAGGCAGAAAGATATGGCACTTGGAAAAGAATCATAAAGCTATTTTCTCCAGCCAAAATTAAAAAATAATCCAAAATTGCAGAATAAAGGTTTCTGCTCTTTTATCTATATACACATGAAGGCTTGATGTTTGGCGCATCGATAACGTATGGCTGGCTACAAATGTTATACTTATATTTGATCTTGACCTTCATTCAAGGTCACGGGGGTCAAATGATGAAAAAAATTCAAAGTTCTTTCAAAATTATTAACTTTTAAAAAGAAATTCCTACCAAAATGAAAAAATGACCCAAAACTGCACATACACATGAAGGCTGGATATTTGGCAAACAGATACATGTAACATGTGTGACTGGCTACAAATATTGAGTTTATCTCTCTGTCCTTGACCTTCATTCACATTTTAAAGAACCGGCTCTTATGAAGGTGTGTGCGAAGTTTCAAGGGCAAATTATTAAAAATGATGCAGACATGCCCTTTAAAGAATGTTTTCTTGCCAAAATTAAAAATTATCCATGAATTGCAATTCAATTGTTGCCTCAAAAGGGGTGTCCAGCAAGATTATGGAGTTGGGATCTGAATGGTTTCACAGATAAAACAAGAGGCACCGAGGGCCTCTATCGCTCACCTGGTTTTATGAGATATGAAACAAGAATGATGCTTAAGTTTATTTGTCGCTGGTATTTCTATGTCAATATATCATAAGCATTTTATATGGGTACATGTACATTGGTTTATTGTTATTCTAAAAATGTCAATTTAGCGAAATTGACCTATTTTGGTCCCATCCTTCAGCCCCCGGGAGGTTAACCCCAACATTCGTACAATTTTGAATACCCACCCCATAACCATGCTACCATACAAATGTAGGTTTTATACCAAATTGTGCAATTAATCCATGAAATGAAATTGACTTTGGGTACAACCCCATAGGGATTGCTACCACACCAATGTGAGTTATATCCATAACAGAGAAACCAATTGACCCCTTTTGACCCTGCCCCCCAGGGGTCAACCCCACCATTTTTACAATTTTGAATCCCTACCCAAAATGATGCTACCAGTCAAGTATGAACTATATCGATTGCTTAGTTTCAGAGAAGTTATTTATGTCAATTAAGCCAAATTGACCAAGAGATGAACACAATCCTGATGTAAAAATAGGCCCAGGGTTCTTTCCCCACCCCAAGGGACTTATACAATCATATTGAATTGATATCAAATATGAAAGTTTTCTTCAATATTTTGCATGTAAAACGCTGTATATTTATATACAGTACCTATAGCTACTAGGCTATTATCTACATCTTGCTGGTAAATTAAAAAGCAACAAATCACAAATCACAGTTTATTGTTAATATTGACATTGGATCTATTAAAATAGATGGAATTGATATCTAATTTTAAAATAATTGTCCTTAACAAATGAGGTATTTGTGGAAAAAAAGTGTCATAACTTTTAAAAGCCGTCAATCTAATTTTGATATTATTCTAAGATCAATATAGAAAGGAGTAAACAATTTGGTTTACAAGATATTGAAAGACATTGCACACTTTCAACAAAAAAAGTAGCAGACACTCCCTGTATTTTCAATACATATCGTGTATTGTTATAACTTATCGAAATGCATATCATATTGTTTCGACATTTCTAATACCCAGGCCTATAAAATATAAGTTTGTTTTAAACACATAAATGCAAATTTTGAACTACTTAAATATAAAAGATTGTTTAAAGTATGAATGTTAATGACATGTACCTAAGTAGAAGTTGATTTGAAAAAAATTTAAAATGTTTGACTTTTTAAGTAAAGGTTTAAGATGGTTAAAACCATTATGTATATCGGAACAGTCTAAACCATTACATTCATCAGAACTGTGAAAACCATTATGTCCGGTTGGTTTGACACACTTAAGTGGAAATGTTTAGTCATGTTGATATCAGTTTAATTTGTATTCTCGCTTTATTTCAAATATCTCCTTTTACATCTGACTAACGCCTCCTACAGTACTTTCAGTACTTTGATTAGTTGTTGGAGAAGCAGGATTAAACCATTATAAAATTATATTTAAATATTATTTTCGATCAGGAAATATATTGCATGAAATAATATTAATTTTAAATGTCTAATTAAGATTTTTTTTTTTCAGCGAGTGATCACAGATTGCAAAGTCAGATTCAGAGTGAGACAAAATCAAGTACTCACATACCATCATAAGTTATTGCTCAAAGTTCTTAGGAACCAGTGGGACAACTTTTTGTTTATAAAGACATTTTCAGCGATAACTTTTCAAATGCTTTTAAGCAGAGTGTGTTAGACATACATAATGACAGTATAAATAAATTATTCAAATCTTCTGTTTGTGGAATTGCGAAGTTTGTGGAGATTAATTCTGTGGTCAAATCATTTTTTCAAGACTTGTTTTTGTCTTTGTTTTCTGCGGACATTAACCTGTGTTTATCCCAAGATCGTGAATCATTTTTTAATCAGTTGCATCGTGTACGTGTTTGCATTGATACTGAGAAACAGATACATGAACTATTTTCAGGCCAAGGATGTTTAGGCAGTGACTCTGACGTAAATGAATTTGGGCAGCAATTACTTTTAGGCCTGGTTGAACAATTGCTGAATTTACAAGTTGCTTATTATAAACACATTTCCACCACTCAGCAATCGGAATTTTCAAATTCAGATCAATCCATTTTATTCTATATATCTGGGTATATTATCAGAGCACTGTGTTACTAAGCTACAGTGCAAGTCTGACCGATGCTCCTTTCTTGACAAATTCAAGGATTGGACTAGGAAGAAAGATTGTGGTGGCCTTATTTTTCCCAGTGACTGCTTTTATTTACTTGTTAGAGAACTTGAAAATGTGGTGCGCTGCAATGTTGACTTGAATCATCTGTCTTCAAATTCACTAAATTGCCTTAAAGAGAAAATCATGGAGTCTTTTATGGTGAAATATTATGTCAAGGACATCTTCTCAACTCAGGACAGTGGTACTGATGTACATGTGTGCGTGTTGGAGGATATAGTTTCGTTATTCCTACGGGTTCGAGGTTTTGCTGTGGTGAGAGTAGAGCTCAAAAGTTAGTCCTATAATAATTGTATTGATGTACACTATAGTCAATGCTTGTGAATACTTAAAAGAATATGTTGTTTCTCCGTTTTTATAATGTAGGGAATACTATCTGATGTGTAGTAGGTCAAGTTTACGAGAGTTTCAATTCCACGCCAGTGACGTACGATCTTACAGCTTTTTAAAGCATGCCAGAGGATCGTATCCTATTCTACACATCACGTATCATACCCTTCCTACCCCTTTAAAGCTTGTTTCAACATCCATCCCAGATGAGAATTTAAATTTGTTGATGTACTTAATATTTGAGCTATCCTGAAATAAAATCTTACCACTCAATTTGCGAGTTTTGTTGTGTATATAATGCAGGGAATACTATCTGATGTGTAGTAGGTCAAGTTTATGAGAGTCTCAATTCTGCGCCAGTGACTTACGATCTTACAGCTTTTTAAAGCATGCCACAGGATCGTATCCTATTCTACACACCACGTATTATACCCACCCCACCCTTTAAACGAATGTTAACGCTGATCTCAGATGAGAATTGCGTACTTCATATTTGAGTTATCTCCCTTTCATCATGAAATAAAATCTTACCACGCAATCATGTTAAAACTAAATGTATCATATGTTACTCTGAAAACTAGTATTACATTACTCAAACATCAGTGATACTTTAAGTTTCAAAAACATATTTTATGAATAGGTCGAAATTTTTTTGATCAATGGAAACGTATAATACATTTAGCTTACGAGTTATAATTACATTATTGTTTTATTTTGACAAAGACGAGAATAACATGATATGCCTACTTAAACATTTCTACTTGCAATCATGTCAGATACAATTTCTCTGTTTTTTATATGACTACAGAATACGACCTCTGCCCAGACGTATAAAGGATTTCTGCGAATAATATATTTCAAATCTTCTGAAACTCCCCCCCCCCCCCCCCCATCCATTTTAAACTTCAAATTGTATCAATGAAAAAGACTGTTTCGTTGTTAACGTCGGGATATTTCACTTTGATTGCCTTTACTATCATTTTAAAAATGTGTCTTTGATACATATCTGCATGACGACATCCGAATAAAAACTGTACATAAATTTGTAGGCGTATATTCCCTATCTAAACGAATTACTTTGCCTCTAGTATCGATTAAACATTTTTTGTCATACATGGTCAGATGCTACCTATACGGTATTTAATAAGATTGTTTGATACTCTTTAAACAAAGGATTTACGCTTATAAGTAACAGCACTTATATTGTATATGATTTTAGTAATACAAATTTACATACCGTATAGGCAGATTCTGACATATTTTTATTTTGCACCCCCGTAGGGCTGATATCTGTTGTTTAGTCGGCGATGCTGTTGTGGCGGCGACAGATTTGCGCCTTCAGATTGTGACTGCTCCGGCGGTGGAGGCTCGTTGGTACTACCTTCACTTGTAGCAGGGTCTTCGTCATGCTGAAAATACAACATTTCAAATCAAAATTCGCATAAAAATCGTTTCATTGTATTTATTATTTATGGAGGGTGTATCTTATGGGGTATTTTATTTAAACGATAAACGTTTGTATCTACGTGTACACTTTTGTTTTTGGTTTGTTTTTTGTTTAACGTCCTTTTAACAGCCAGGGTCATTTAAAGACGTGCCAGGTTTTGGAGGTGGAGGAAGGCCAGAGTACCCGGAGAAAAACCACCGGCCTACGGTCAGTACCTGGCAACTGCCCCACGTAGGTTTCGAACTCGCAACCCAGTGGTGGAGGGCTAGTGTTAAAGTGTCGGTACACCTTAACCACTCGGCCACCGCGGCCCCATCTACGTGTACACAGACATGTTTAATACGTTAATACTTTAATTACATACCACATTCAGCAGATGAAGTTTTTTGTCCAGGCTGTTTTTTAAAAGACACATGTCCTCATATTCGCTGTAATGCACGCTAATACTGCTCCCCCACCCCTCTGAGATGTGCACATACAACTCTCCATCCCCATCATAAAATCGTGTTACTGCCACCTATAGAAGAAAAAAAGCAGAACAAAAATTAAATTTAGAGATAAAAATTAACAAAATAAATCAGCATAAATATAAGTTTATAAATAAAGTTAGAATATATTGAAAATTTAATAATAGCCACAAAAATAATTTGTTGAAATTAAATGTTGCAAAGAGAACAAGAAAATGGAATAAAATATATTTACAGGCATGATCGAAACGATTCCAAAGGGCTCCATTATTAAGTGTTTTCCTTAGATGACCGTTGGAAATGCGCGGTTTAAGGAGTGGTTGCTGGTTTTAAGAAGTTGTTAGGGCGATCTGCCGACATTTCATTGGTTAAGCTATTCATCCGGTAAAGCATTTGAATTTTTAAATAGGTGTTGGATGAGTGACTTTGAGATGCTGTATACAAGACATGTTTATGGCAATGTTTATTAATCTGTACTATTAACAAACAACGATATTGCTACAAAGCAGGACACATTTGATTAAATGTAACTTTTTTAATTATTTTCTATTTTAAATTGAGTTGGACTGGATCTGATGGAGAAATTAAAATATTGTTACTTTCACAAAAACAAAATATAACCCTGTCATATAATGCATAGTCCGTCAGATTAAAGTAATTAACTTGTTGAATTATATCTTATCACCCATTTTGCTTTGAGTGGTCTCCCTTGTCTTCAGAGAGCAAGGTGCATTACCCACAATGCATTAGCATAGGAAAAAAGAAAACATCAACAATGGAAGGTCGTGCTGTGTTTGTGTTTTTTGTGTGTGTAGCGATAGCTGTAGTGTATTGTGGAGACTCGCTAGGTTTGATCGAATCATGCAAGCTGAAAAAAGACCATTGCTTCCTGAGGACAACCGGAAACTTCAGACTGACTCGGAGATGGCCTTTTACGACCATGGTGATTTTTGGATGGGAGGTAGAAAATACCTTAACACTAGCAGATCGATCAATCCAGGACAGACTGCGGGAAATCAAGATAATTGGACCGGTCCGATGTGAAAACGTCGATGTGGGCAGCATTATTGTGCAAGACCGTTACGGTCAGACAATATGTGTAAGTACTGTTAAATATGAACATCAAACATGTATATTACGCTACTGTATGAATTATATAACTTTTCCCGCCATCCGTCAGATATGAACAATGGGACAGCATACATAGTCATTGTAAAAGATGCAGTAAAGCCCTAAACTAATTATAACATTCTCTATACATTTGATCAACACTAAATCGGAGATCAATCGTAATCCGTCTTATACATATAAATATATACCAACTGCGAGGTTTAAGGGCTTGTTTGTAAATACTCATATGCATGGCCAAGTTCTTCAGCCCTAACGCCGAACTTTATTTTGACGACTGGATGTCTGGGTTGGTATAATTACATCTAACCCTCGGGTAATATCCAAACACATCTTCAATTATGTTATGAAAACAGTGTTGACAGAGAAACCCTTTTGAAATATGAGTTATACAATTTGAAAATGAAAGATATCTGTTAACAATTCTTTCGATTTATCATATATATATATAGCAACCATGGATATTTTGACTGTGTAATATGGTGTTGTAGATTGTAAGTTTGAACCCTTGTCAAAGCATCAATTAAAAACTAAAGATTGTCTTCCTTTGCCAGTTGCGACAGTATGTTGTTTATTTTTTTTATCGCATTTTATGGGAGGCGTGCCTCATATTATAGCATCAGCTATAGGATTTCATTGCGGAACCCATCGTTTGGTACCTTAAGCGGCTATCTCCGTAATCACGGGAGACAACTCGTACATACCGACACAATACACAACCAATTTATCTCGATAGCAGATCTATATTTTGAATGTTGTAATTGTTTATTATAATTCTCATAAAATCCCCCAAAAGAAATATATTTCATTTTACATCGACTTTGAATGCCACCAGAGCCTATTAATTATAACAAAAACATTATATCTACACATAATGTAGGCACACAAGTGTACTCGGTCAGTTAGTAGGCCAGCTTGTACCCAGGAGACAGACGGTCGAATATTTTACGCGTATCTGAATGCAAAAATAAATAGATAAAGATGGATTTGTATTGAAGAGATAATATTTCAACCGCCACTGTATGATAACGGGATCCGGACCCGGTTGTTAGGTATCTACTTCCGCTTTCGGTTTCAACCAAAACAAGTTAGGTAAGTAAAATAGAAACTCATTAACTACACGGTAACAATATGGGACTTGTTGTTATTTCTATCTAAACGCATTCTTAAATAACTACCTTTTACGCTTGTTTCATTTCTTCCGTTGAAGCAATGTTATTAGTAAAATGCATTATATTTAATCTGAAATCGTCCCTGTCGTCTTCTGATTTCTTCAGATATTTCATGACAAAATACATAATACTGTGTCCTCTCTATTGGACAACATGACAAATTAATGTAATTCGTGCTGATTCAACAATATTTTAGCAATTCATTATGATTTCGGGTTATGCAAGTACTGGTATTTACATATTTATCTGCATTCTCTGAAAACATGTGATGGGTCTATGTTACGGTTTGGTACGAAACGAAAATTCACACGGTTTGGTATAAAAAGCTATAACAGTATTATCTTTCCGCGTAGTAAAATCAATATATTACACAGCGAAAAATACATAATTTTCATCATAGAAAACAACTATACATATAAGTTTGTTATCCTGGTGTTTAGTAGTTGCTATATCGGCCCTATACTTTGTTATCCTGGTGTTTAGGAGTTGCTTTATCGGCCCTATACTTCGGCTGCAAAGAGACTAGTGTAAACTTAAAATGGTGCACAATGTAAAAATACGGTACATCTCCCCCGTTTGTTTTATAGATGGCAGAGGAAGTTATACAAGCAATGAATGAGTCATTTGAAGAGGTGTCTCCTGGGTTCATGTGTGACCATTGTGAACAGATGCTTCTATCTGGTCCAGGCTTGGACAGACATACAAAGAAAGTCCATGGTACCGGAAACGCGTCGTACAAGTGTGGCATATGCTCTGCCATGTTCATGGAGAGAGGGCATTACATGGGGCATATAAATGTCCATGCAGACGTGAAGCCATATAAGTGCTCCAAGTGTAATAGGGCAACATATGCATACAGATCCTCGTTACCGCGTCATCGCAAGGTATGCACGGGACCAAAAGAACCAGAGAAGGGCACCACACCATACACTTGCAACTTGTGCGACTACAAAACACCCCGGAAAGACACTTTGAAAGAACATATTTCAGCTAAACATAATCAGGAGAAGCGCTACGGTTGTAAAGTATGCAACAAGCATTTTAAATACAGGTCCAGTCTATCCAAACACAGGTCAACTCATTAATAGACACTTTTACATTTTTCATATCGATACGTAATTTCTTTTTGTTATCATATGAATAGTTTTACCATGGTTATTTTATTCACCTCCAGGTCAGGAGACAGGTTATCTTTATATATTTGTATTTATTTACAGACGAGCATTTTGTGATATTTACATATCGATGTACAAATGTACATCTGTTTTCATACCAATTTGTTAACATTATTCCCTCACCCGTGGTTTTAGCTACAAAGCGGAACAGATGAGGCTTGTTGTTCATTTTCTTGTCATCTCAGGTTGATGAAAATGTTGTGAAATTCAATTTCTACCATATAACTTGTATAGTTAAACCCTTGAAAAAACGGCTGCCTAATCGATGCTGTGGTTGGTTGAATTGTCTTTAAACCACATGCGGATTGACACTTCCGAGCGTTTTGATTGGCTAAAACATCAGAAAATTCAATTATGACGTCATACATTGAAGTCATTATCCATGACGTCACAATCGATGGACTAGGTTTCGATTACGACGGAAAATGGACAATAGTTTCTTGTTATGGTAGAAACCAATTACACAACTCGTTGGGACTGATTACCATGTTTATCCAACTCTCTTTAGTTAATTTTCAAACTAAAGCTCGCGCATTGAAACTTTGAAATGAACTAACTCGAGTTGGATAAACAAGGTTATCAGTCACAACTCGTTGTGTAATCTCTATTTCTCACATACCTGATATATGTTAACACACTGTCAGGTAATAAAAGTTACTGCTGGTTACACATGCAATAAATAGGAATACCTGGCCCTCGGTACTGGGAACGAGCAAATATTTTATTGCCCGAGTCCTAAATATTCCTATGCATTCCATTTGTAACCATTAAATAAGTGTATACGATAACACACATGTGTGTTATGGCTTTCCGTCAATATCATTGGTCAACCGAGTAAACGTGACGTCATATATTCATTATGACGTCACGTCCCTACGGCTTCTGCCAGTATGACGTGGGATTAAACCAGGGAAATTATATACAGTGGAATCCCGTTTTGCTCCCTAAATTGTGGTATGTGAGAAACAGGTACCCTAACTCGTGATAGTTTATCATATTTATCTAACTCTCGTTACTTAATTTACAAAGTTAAAGTAGATTTCGCTAAAGCTCGATCTTTTGTAAACTTTGTAAATTAAGAAACTCGAGTTAGATAAATATGGTAATAAACTATCACTCGTTAGGGAACCTATATATATTTACGTGATGATAACATGGTAGAGAGCCCGTGAGGGAACTGAAAGTTGTTTTAATCCGAGTTCTCGGATTATTAATATGAGGTCTTGGATTACTGATTTGTTATCTCGGGTTAATAATCCGTTATTCCGGATTAACAATCAATCATCTCAGATTAATAATTACGGATTAGTAATTCGAGGTAATAGATTATTAACCTGAGGCCTTTTTTTCACAATCATCAAGTAGATTGTTCGTGATAATGCTCCTGTATTTTTATATTATATAAAGTATATTTTTATATTATATAAAGTAACTGATGAAAGATTTGTTATGTTGATTTGAATGTGGTGTTTACCATATTTCAAAAGCAATACCTACATTTTCTCGTCAAACTTCATTTGTTGCACATATATAGTTAAGTCGGAGATGTCTGTTATGACGTTGCCACACGTTCCATCTTTTACGGAGACTGTTGTGAGATGTGGTGCAAGAATGCGACCAATGACTATTTCCGCTTTACCGCCGAGCTTACTGAACTCCAGTCTCGTTCGTCTGGTTGTTACCATCATACATGATGTCTGACTACCGCTGTTAACAACATCATTAAATACACATTGTCACCTTTTTTTTTTCTTGAAACGAATACCCGGAAGTCATCATTCTTTGCATTATGTATATATCTTTTCCTCTTATCTTAATAGCAGAAAATCATGAAACCTATTCAAACAAGAGGCCCATGGGGCCTGCATCGCTCACCTGGTTGGATTAGGCCAAATGTCAAAATAATGTTCATATTCACTTGTTTTATTTGTTAATCTCTAACAATGCTATATATGGTTATAGTGTGGTAATTCGAACTGCTTTCAGATTAATGAAGTCCAGACTCTCTAAGGTCTGAAAGACCTCAAGAATTGCTTTTAGAACATGCATTCATCCCTTTATGACAAGTAGCGATTTCAAAGGAATTACCTCTATTTCCCCTATTGGGCCCCGCCCTTTTGGCCCCTCGGAGGTCAGAGTCACCATTTATGCAAAATCTGTTCCCCTTCCCCCAAGGATGTTTCTGACCAAATTGGGTTCAAATCCATTCAGTACTTATTGACTAGTGGCGATTTAAAGGAATTACCTCTATTTCCTCCATCGGGCCCCACCCCTTTGGCCCCGTGGGAGTCAGAATCGTCTTTAATGAAAATCTGTTCCCTTTCCCCCCAAGGACCTTTCTGACCAAATTTGGTTCAAATCCATTCATAACGTATTTATGACTAGTAGTGATTTAAAGGAATTAACCCCTATTTCCCCTATTGGGCCCCGCCCTTTTGGCCCCTCGGGGGTCAGAGTTCCCATTTATGCAAAATCTGTTCCCCTTCCCCCTAGGATGTTTCTGACCAAATTGGGTTCAAATCCATTCATAACTTTATGACAAGTAGCGATTTAAAGGAATTACCTCTATTTCCCCTATTGGGCCCCGCCCCTTTGGCCCCTCCGGGATCAGAGCTACCATTTATGCAAAATCTGTTCCCCTTCCCCCAAGGATGTTTCTGACCGAATTGGATTCAAATCCATTCATAAATTTATGACTAGTAGCGATTTAAAGGAATTACCCCTATTTCCCCTATTGGGCCCCGCCCCTTTGGCCCCTCGGGGGTCAGAGTCATCATTTACGCAAAATCTGTTCCCCTTCTGCCAAGGATGTTTCTGGCCAAATTTGGTCAAAATCCAATATGAACTTTTTGACTAGTAGCGATTTTGAAGCAAATGTTGACGGACGGACGGACGACGGACGACGGACGCTGCGCCATGACATAAGCTCACCGGACCTTCGGTCCAGGTGAGCTAAAAAGGAGTCGGTTACTTCACTAATAAATTCCTTACTTCAATATTATTTGAAGATTTCATTCATACATTTGTCTGCCCTGCAGGTAGGGCGTAAGAATTGTACCTGCTGCCCCCATTGGTCAAAATCCAATATGAACTTTTTGACTAGTAGCGATTTGAAGCAAATGTTGACGGACGGACGGACGACGGACGACGGACGCTGCGCCATGACATAAGCTCACCGGACCTTCGGTCCAGGTGAGCTAAAAAGGAGTCGGTTACTTCACTAATAAATTCCTTACTTCAATATTATTTGAAGATTTCATTCATACATTTGTCTGCCCTGCAGGTAGGGCGTAAGAATTGTACCTGCTGCCCCCATTGCATGATCGTAAGAGGCGACTAACTTAGGATCTTATCTTTTCTCTTCTTTTTTAAAGAAGTAGTGTAATATGGACGCACAATGAAATAAAATTGATTAATTATAATTAGAAATATCAGATACGGCATTCGGAACACCTCGGCCGATTCTCTACGGTCATCTAACCTCTGATGTATCACGGTATTTGATATGTATAAACGCCGTGCAATTGTGATGCGGTCGCCGTATCACTCATTATGGATGAGTCTCCGCTGTGCATATAGATCTCCAAAATGGCGTCATTCGAACAGTGTTTAAAGTATTCTCTCGATAATTGTCCTTTATTTAAAGAAAAGAAGATCACATTGAAGGAGAAACAGACTGAGACGTTGAGAGCATTGTACGAAGATCATGACTGTGTGTCGGTATTACCCACAGGCTACGGTAAAAGTGTAATATTTCAGCTCTTACCGTGGTTTTGTCAGCTGAAAATGGAGAAACGGAAACCAATGAGCGTGATAGTCGTGTCCCCGCTAAATTCCCTAATCCAGGACCAAGTCATTGCAATGAGGAAGAAGGGATTAAATGCTTGCAGTTTGAACTTCACTGGTATGTGTCAGTTATATCACAGGGACACGTTACAATAATATTGTATGTATAAAATATATGGGGGGGGGGGGGGGGGGGGGGGGGGGGGTCGTATAAAAAACATGTTTATTTGTATAGTTTTAAAGGTTTTTTTTATTTTTTGGCCCCCCTTCATTTCTTTTATAATCTGGTAAGATGCAATTAAAAGCCACAATTAAAGGCAGCCAAAAAAATTTAAAAAATGGTCTTTTTAAAACAAAAAAAAGTGACTTTCAAAATTGCTACCCACACATGTTTGAAATAACCCCTTTTCATTTAAAAAATGATATGTAAAACATGATACATTGATAATTTAAAAAATTTTATTCCGATAAATGGTCTGGCTTTTTTGGGTTTTGGCCCAAGATTTGACCCTTGAAATTTGGTCAATTAAATCCTATTTAAAAAAAACCCAAAATTTTTTAAAGGTCTTTGTCCCCCAAAGGGAAGTGAAAAATACTTTTCCCCGTAACAGGTTTTTTCCCTTTCTTTTTTTCATTGTTAAACCAATTGTTTTTCAGCTCACCAATTTTTTGGGTTTTTCAAATTTTCCCAAAACCCCAAAACCCAATAAAAAACCGCCAGTAGGCAGGGACAAAAACCTTTATTGTTTGACTAGGGTGAAATCACCCTGAAAACCCTCTTTTTCACTTTCAAGGTACTATGGCTCAACTTTTTTGAAGTGCTTGGATTGCGAAACGATGAGGAACGGATATGAATAGGTTGAAATTAAAATTTTCCCTTTGGGCAATGGGGAGGAGACTTTTGAAAATGTTTTATTTTTCATCCAGAGGCCACAAATTAAAGCCCAAATTTTTCCCGACTTTTTAGGTTAAAACTTTTACCAAAAATCATTTGTGCTTAATCAAGATAAAGTAATTTATGGTTTCAAAATGGTAGGGGATAAATACACTTTTGGGCTTTTAAAATCGGATTGGGGCAATTTTTGAAAAAATAAAAGGGGTAAAATTTATTTTTAGAGTATAATCAGTCCTTTTGAAAAAAAAAATTTTCCCAATAACCAGTTTTTGGGGCCTTTCAAAAAAATATTTTTTGGAAAATTTTTAAATTTTGATTTTTTTATAATTAAAATTGTTTAATTTCATTTTTGTGGGATTAAATTTAAAAAATTTGCAGGGGTTTTTTGATATATCCAAAAAGAATATCAATTAACCCCAGGCCTTTTTTTGGAAAATTTCTCGACAAAGCAGGAAAAGAGGCGACAAACAATTAAAAATTAAATTTTGTTCATATTGTTAATGTCAACTCCCAATTAATTTTTTTTTTTTGTTATTTAAAGGGGAAAAGAATTCCCCCTGCATTCCGAAGTTTGGGGATTTAATGTGCTTCTAGAAAAGGCTTTGCTTTTAAATTCTGAACAACTGCTCCCCCCCCAAAATCAATTGAAAAAGTCTAGCTAAAGAGCTAAATTGGGAAAAATCCACTTGTTAATTGAGAATGGGGATCGCCCAAACATTTTTATGACTTTAGAAAACAGTTTGCCAAACATTCAAAAATTTTGCCCAAATTTGATGATTTTGATAGAACCTGTGGCAACAAAATTTCCCTGGAAAAAGGATTTCATTTTCCAGTGCCATAAGGGTTTTGGGGGAAATTTCTGGAAGCATTGTTTTTTTTTATCAGTTTTTTTTATAAACTTAAGGGTCCGGGCCTTACGAGGTGGGGACATCCCAAAAAATAAAATTTTTGCTCAATCCCCCAAAGATTTTTGCAGAGCCCAGGGAAAAAATCATTATTCAGGAACCCCAAAAGAAACCCCAAAAAGTAAATTTGTTTTGGAACTGTTGCATTTGGGAAGGGGGCCAATGCCCCAAGGTTTAAAGTATCTTTTAATTGCAGGCCCCCAAAAACCCTGGAGAAATACTAAAAGGGAAATCGGTCGGGTGGACGTTTTGGGAAAACCACAGTGGCAATTTTTTTTTACAAAAAAAAGATATTGCAAAAAACAGAATGGGTTATAAACAGAAGAAATGAAAGTTTTGGAAGGGGAAAATGTTTTTAGAATTTTTCTTGTAAATTATTTTTTGGATTTAAAGTGTTTTTTTTTTTCGGCCCAAAAGGGAACATTTTTTGTCCTTTTTGTACAAAAAAATAAACTGTCATTCCTGCTGTATATTTTTTTAAATTTTCCCGCCCAAGTGGATTTAACCTTTTCGGGCACTAGTGACTACACTCATTTTTGTGGTTCGGTTGTTAAAAGGGAGATTTTTAAAAAACAATTTTTCCCACGGGTTTAAATTTTTAAACCCCAGGGATGTGACACTCCCCCACTAGCCCTTTTTTAATTTTTTTTTTTTAATGACCCCTTTTTTGGCAAGTTTTATTTCCTTTTGGAAACCATTCAATAACCTCTCACAATAAAATCATTTTCTTTGTTTGTTCGGATGGATTTTAAACCCCATAGAAAACCAAATTTTGTTTTTTTAACAAGAAGCCTACATCCTTTAAAACCTAAAACCCCTAAAAACCATTACCGGGAAACCTATGCCCATTAAAAAAGGAAACCTACACCCTTTAAATCGGGCCTACATCTTTACCCGGAAAGGCCGACCCCAAAACCCCACAAACCAAAACCGCAAAAACCCTACCCCCATTCCCCAAAAGGACTAAAAACTAATCCCTAAACCTAAAAACAATTACCCAGAATCTACCAAAAAAAAACCCCACCCCCATAAGCCCATATGCAGGACCCCTCCCACCTTTACCGGGTTGAATTTCCCAAACCAAATACCTAAAAGCCTAAACCATTAACCCAAAAACCTACCACCATTACCAAAAGCCTAAAAACACCTTTCCCCAAAAGGGCTACCACCACTACCCAAAACTACCCCCAAAAACCGAAAACCCCTTTAGCCCCACCCACGCAGAACTTAAAAACCATTCCCAACACCCAATGCCCGTTAAAAGGGAAGCCTACACCCAAATTTCCACCTAAAACCCCCCCCCAACATAACCGAAACCCCCCTTGGGCCCAATCACCAGGAACCTACTACCTTTACTTGGGGAGGACCAAAGGCCCAACTTTTTGGTGGGAAATACAGTACAAAAAGACAATCCAAATTTTGTCCTTTTGGGAAAACAGATGCAAAAAGGGGTTTTAGTCACAACTTTTTTCCAAAGGGGGGACAAATTTTAAACCCCCATTTTCTTTTCAGATTGTTGGGACCAGTGGATTTGCTGAAACAACTTTGATAGTCTATGAAATTACAGAAAACCTAACAACATGGAAAACATGACACATCCCTTTCACTTTGGGCACACCTTTGATTCGGCCCCCAAATTTTTTTTGAAAAAAAATCCCCTTTAAACCCAGAACCAACCCCCATTACCCAGAAGCCTACCACCATTCCCAAAGCCTCCCACCACTACCCAGAACATAACCCCAAAAACCTAAAACCCATTAGACCACCCTGCGTAACTTAAAACCCCATTACCCTAACCCCTATGCCCGTTCCCAAGAACCCTTACAAAAATTCCTTAAACCCCTAAAACCATTACCCGGAAAACCTACACCCAAATCGGGACCCCTACATCATTACCGGGAAGCCTACCAACATAACCGGAACCCTTGACCATCCCCGCGGGAAACCCTTTAACTACCTTAAAATTAGGAAAACCAATGACCATACTTGGGGGGAAATACGAAACAATAGAGAAAAATCACAAAATTTTGTCCTTTTGGGGGAAAAACCCGAGAAAGAGGGTTTTAAAGCATCAACTTTTCCCAAAAGGAGGGGCCCTAATGTAAAAATAGTTATATCAGCTTTTTTTGTGGACCAGTGGATTTGTGCACAAGGGTGATAGCTATCAATTCCCGTAACCTAAAAACATGGAACACTGACCCATGCCTGCACCCCCTTTTTTTTGGAATTCGGCCCAAAAATTTTTGAACAATGCCCTTTCCCCAGAAGCCTAAAAACAAACCCCAAAGCCTACCACCATTACCCAAAATTTTGAATCCCGACAAAAAAAGGCCCCCTTTCCCCAAAATTTTGAACCCCCAAAAAAGAAGTGCCCTTTCCCCAGAACCTACAAATGTCCTTGGTTTCCCCAAACCCAAAAAAAAATCTCCCGTACATATTAAAGGTGAGAAAATAGAGTTGTCTTTCCATTATTTTGTAAATAATTGATTTTTAATTAAATAAAGACAAAAAATTAATTTTTATTCAAGAGTGATTTTTAAACATTTTCAAAAAAAACGATTCAAACCCTGTGGAAATTAAAAAAAATTTTAAAGGGTTTTCAATGATTTTTCCCTTAAATCCTTCCCCAGGAGCCAATGTACATTACCAGGGCCCATGCCATAACTCTGGGGGCCCATGACCTTTTCCCCCGGATCCTATAACCTCCTTATCAAGGAACCAAGGACAAATATCAAGAGCTAAGTGTTGTGACTTGACTCGCTGATACAGTTAGCATTAATTTCTAAATTCATCAATGAAAGTGCATTTTCACAGGGATTTTATGGAGAAGATTAAATTATTAGGAATACGTTAAACTTGCTCGCAACAAGCTTTTTCCCTTTGACCCCAAAAAGTTTGTTTTGGTTAATTTTTTTCTTTTTAACAATCCCGGGATAAGTTTTGAAAAATAATTTCAAAAAGAAGGGGATTTTCATCAAGGATTGTGTACAACAGTTAAAATCACATTTTAAATTAAAGGAATTAATTTAATAATTTTAATGTTAAGAATTTTAAAAACCAAAAACCTGTAGTGAACTCCATCAAAAAAAGCTGTTTTTTTTTTTTTTTTTTTTTTGGTTTTTTAAAAACCCCTCTTTAAACCCAAAGTCATTTTTCCCGGAAAAGGTGAAAATTGTTGGAGCCACTTAACATTATCTTGGAGCAGGTGACTTTTTACCCAGGAAACCCCTAAAAAAACCTAGGGAAGACTATTAGAGGGAAGTAAAGCCCTTTTTGGTAAACCCTAATTAGCATTAAAAAAAAAAAAGAAAAAGATTGATATTTTTAATCCCAAAAACAAATAAGAAAGAGGGAAAAATTTTAAAAAGTTTTTAAAAGAAAATACCCGCCAATTTTTTTAAAACATACGACATATTGCAAAAAAAAATTTGGGTTTTCCATATTCATCCCTACACTATTACCCGGAAATGATTTACCATTACCCAAACCCGGGCAAAAAAACCAGGGAGCAATACATCCCCAAAACAGGAGGTAAACCATTTAAATTTCCCCCACAAGGGATCCCATTTAGGGGGGCCCCCGGGGCAGGGGGGAGGGGAAAGGGGGCCACTAAACATTTTTTTAAAGCCAAACCCGAGCAGAAAGTTCAAAAAAAGGTTCTTTTCCAAAATTCAAAATATCTTAAAATTTTTTAAAATTTCCAACTGTTTAAAAAACCATGGTCGATTTTTCTTTGACCTAAAATTTTATTTAAATTAAACCTTCATTGGGGCCAAACCAAAGCTTTTAATTTTTTTTTAAGTACGTCAGTGATAGATCCCAAAAGCCAAAACCCCGTGGCCTCTGCTAACGGAAACATTTTTCATTTCAAAAAAAACCCCAGGGGGATTGTGTTCAATTTTTTTGGGATTTGGGCTGAAATTGGGGTGTTTTGGGGGTTTTAGGTTTTCCCCAAAATCTGAATTTTTTTAAAAAGTCTTTTTTTTGTTGATATACAGTATTTCTTAGCTTGTTTTTTTGGGGTTTAGTTTACTTTCATTTACATATAAAGCCCTTTAGACAGACTGGGATCCAAAACCCCCTTCTACTTCAGAAACAATATACTATTAAAATTTCCCGGAAATTTTAAATTTTTTATGTGAACCTTGGGAGACGGAATTTTTTGGGTTTCAAAAACACATTTTATGAAAATCACCCGGGGGTTGCAATTTAATTTACCTTTACTGTTGTCCCAAAAAAATTTTTTGAATCCACTTTTTAGTTTTTTTATCAATTTTTTTATAAAATTGTTGCATTTTTTGGAATGTCAAACATTGTTTTCATGTACAAAAGATCTGACCCACAACCCCAAAAGACCCTACCAAAAAATAGGGTTTCCCAAAAGGGGGCCCCAAGTGGCGCATCTGGTAACCCCTGGACATTTAATGATTTTACCAAAGTACAGGTGTGCAAATTTTTGTTTTTCGAGGGCTAATTCCCACCACAGTAAAACCTCTTTGAGTCATTCTTAAATCAACTTTTTATTCAATGAAACAAAAACATTTTTTTTTTCGCCCCCTTAAACCCCCTGCCTTTTTAATTCCCCAATCCCGTAACCCGGGCCCCCATTTTATTACAAACAAAAAGAGTTTTTTCGCCCCTTTCCCACACTTCATTTTCCCCTTTGGAAAATCCCTTTTGTGTTTAACCCCCCTAAACCCAAATTGGGTTTTGGGGATCCCTTTAATTAAATGAATTTTTGTTTGTGGTCAAGATACTTCAATTAATGATGTAAATAATTTATAAAGAAGTGACTGACTTGCATTTGGTAATCTTATACTTTCAATATATAGTTTGAATGCTGGCCATGATATGTAAACATACGATTTGCGTCTGGAAATCCAGTAATGAAGTATGTTCAATCACTCAATAACAAAGATAATACCTATACTGATGTCATTCTCATTTTTTGTGTATGAAAATTAATTACATTTTATTCATATGAAAATGAATTTCAATGTCATAGTCTTTTGTCGGTCAATATAAGTCTGACAGTCATTTCATGAAATGTGTTGACTGTTGTATTGCTTATTCCATGGGTTGGGAATCATTTGGGATTTTCATAATTGATTATGTGTTGCATTTATTGTCTTGGCTGAAGTTGTCTTGTTCTGAATATATATATATGATAGTGTGTATACAGTGTATATATATACGTACTGAAAGAACATCTTAGATACTATTATATAATTATTGATTGGTTATTAGTCCCCTACCGATGAAACCGGGGGGTGACTATATGTTTTGCCTGCGTCCGTCTGTCCGTCCTTCCGGTTAAAGTTTTGGTTAAAGTTTTATAATGGCACACCATTCACTTAATAATGGTATTAGGATGCTGATTCCTTGCATAGAGGTTCTTAGGGTGTGTGGCATTAATTTTGTACAGTTGAAAATGAAAATTATTTTCATTTTTTGATTTTTTTTTTCATAATATGGACTTAACTGTTTTCTCTGTATTGAATGCTTCACTGATGTGAGATTCTTTTGGAATAAAATCAGTGTACTACTATGCAGTGCTATGCAGAATTATGTTTATATTTTAATCCAAGGCGGTTATATATATATTACACATTTCAATTTAAATTCACTTTAGATTCTTTTACTCTGTACAGTAGATATACCAAACTAATATATATACCGGAATATATTTTATGGGCAGCTAGGAAACATTTTTATTCACCCCAATAGAGTTGAATTTACACATTGTTTGGAATGAACTTATTTTCATAAAATGATAATGTTTCAGTTGTGGCTAATTAAACTTTTTTACTCAAATTTGGCTAAAGTTTTAACTTGGGGGCACCGGTAGTGGACATGTATTGGTCTAGCAATACTCACAGAATGCTTGTTTTATTTAGCTTGGTATTTTTATATATAATTACCCATGTATGACTCATTATTATGTAAAATCATTCTGTCATATTTATGCATGTTTTGACATCTTGCAATTACATGTCCTTTGAAAAGGGCAAGAATACAGAATCACTGGCAATCTGAAAATGGTGTTTGCTTTTTTTTTTTTTTTTTTTTAAATAATCGATTATTAAAATTTATAATTGATCATTAACCTTTATAATTGATTTACAACAATTTTGAAACAATTTATATTAACTTATATTAATCACGCTTGTTGGCCCGGATGGAAGCAAGAATCAAACCCCGGCCGTCTATAGCTAGTTGAAAGGCAATTCACGTGCATGTGTTACCAATGTGCCACCTGAACACCCCATCGATCATTGGAATTGGTTCAGCAGGATTAAGTTATTGATTATAATCAATAATCATACCAACACTAATGATTGGTGATATATATGGCTAACAACAATACAAAGAATATGTGGGCAGGAGACTCTTGTCTACTATCTGATACAGACGACTCAATTGCACCAATGCAACATCGTTACACAAAAGTTATTATAACTTAATAAGGAAAAAATCAGACTATAGTTAAAATCTTTGTCACTTATTTATTGTTAATGAGTCCACATTTGATAATGATTTCCTAGCTATAGATCAACAGTATTCAGGCAGTAACATAATGCAAACAGTTGATATTTTGAACAATTAATTAATTTGAATTAATTGAATGATAATAAAATCCCTGTGAATATTTAGCATTCAACATTAGTAAGTTGTCAAGCTATATGGAGCTATACACATACATTTTTTGTATGTGTGTATATATTATATATATAGCAGATATTTAACAAGGATCTACTTAATATATATATATACATGTATATGAATTAAAATATTTCAATTAAAAAAAATTATTATCAGAAAAGTTAAGTACATGTATTGAAATAGATGCATTGAACAAGCTAAAGCGATGACTCTCATATTATGAATTCAAATATTGCAATTAAAACAATTTATTATCAGAAAAGTTAAGTACATGAATTGAAATAGATGCATTGAACAAGCGAAAGCGATGACTCAGATTCTCACTTGCTGGTACCTGTATATACATCTTACTTGGCATCAGATTGCACGAGATATATCAAGGAACTTTAAACTAGCAGGGATTCGACTGCGTCTGATACAAAAAGTAATTTCTGTTGAAATTGGGGCATACGATGAAGTCAATTGTATATATATTAATTGAACGAGTAATGAGGAGTATATATATATATTAATCAACATTTTCAAATATATATGCACACAGAAGCACAAATACATAAGACTAGTCATCTATATATACACATGTAAATGTGTTTTGATATATCAAGAATGTAACCTGTATGGGTGGCGAGTGTGTTGCACGTCAACTGGTTTTTAACTATTTCTTATAGTATTCTCGCATACTTTTGTACCCACCTAGGTTATGTGCATTCTGTGGATATGTGCATTATTTGCAGAATACTATCTGGGTGTTGGGTATTTCCCACCTACAGTCCTACACCATAGATATCCACTATAAACTGGCATATAAAAACATGTAAAAGTAAATTTAAAATATATACATGTAATAGGTAGTAATACACTTGGTAACAATCATGTAGACATCTCAAAATTGTTGTGAAGGTAAGTAATAAATGAAACAATAGTTGCACTAGTACTGTTACACTGATCATGATGTATATTGGAAGATATGCGGTTATAGTGAGTAAGCAATATGGTTGTAAGGGTGGCGGGTAGACCCACCTACACCTACCTTAATTTACTCATAAGTCACAGTCTTCCCTTGAACTCACACCTTCTATTCAAAAACTGACTAAAGAAACCCCTAAACATTCTCTTCACATACAGATGTATCAAACTTCATTGTCAGAGTTGTCATCAGCAGGAACAGAAATTCCTTTTCTCAGTCTTTCAACTTTCTTTTCAACAATTTCCACAAAATGACCTCGGTCAATATCAAACGGTGACTTCTTAATATTTCTGAAGTTTTCAAGTTTTCTTCCATTCTGTGGAGTCCAAACCTTTAAAGGGATCAGTGTGTTCAGAACACATTTCACATCATCATTAAAAGAACGCTTTCTGTGATGGGTTTTCTTAACCGGAATGTTCAACATTTCCTGGAAATTACCAACAATATCGTCAATAACTGGGGCTGCTTTAGTTATCGCCACAATAGAATTCTCCGTTTTGTTTGAACCTAACCCTCTAATTAATTCCTTTAATACTTTTACTTCATTTTCTTTCTTAAGATCTGCTGCTTTGTTGTCTCCTTTTTGTCCAGTAGGATTAACAAATGATCCACACCGGACTTTCACAGCCATTTTCTCTGTCAGCATTACTTCAGTCTTGAGAATGTAATCTATACATTCTTCTAAATATTTTGACAAAACCGAGTGACTGAAGAAAATAGGGATACAAAACTTAAGAGTGATGTTCGTACGAAAAGTATCGCCCTCCTTAATGGAATCCTTAAAAGTTAAGAGGACAAAATACCACTGCAAAAGTTGAGTTATGTAATCGTTCAATTCATCAGAAGCTGCAACTGTAGAACGGGAAATTGTCACAGGAAGGTTCACTGTTGTTAGTGGAACATCTATAGTCACTCCATTTTCAACCTGCGCAGGCGTAACATTAAACAGGAACATGCTGTTATTGATGTTTAAATGAAATTTCAGCATCCTTCCATCTATGGAACTGTTAACTGTATGCTTGATTCCAAGAACATCCACTGTTAGCAAAACATCAGGCTCCTAAAATTTATAAAAAAGTTAATCATTCAATCATTTTAACAAGGCACTCATGCCCCTTTAACCACCTGAAAAAAGACCTAACATTTCAATGAATATAGATCATTGTGACCATTCATGTCTAATGACCTTGAAATTACATGAACATCTGAGTGAGAGAATTGAAAGGCCTCTCTACCGTCTTTAAAATTTCCTTATAATAATATTAGACCTCAATAGCACTTTGGCTCTAAAGCAATACATTTTTAAAAAATGTATTTAAAATGAATGTAATGCGTACCACCATGTGACAAAACAATGTACCTTTTCTGGAAACAATATCAATAATCCATTGACTACCTCTTCAAGGATTTCAGAAAGGACTTTTTCTTTGTCAGCCTTATGCCTCATTTTCATGTTTTTTGTCAGCAATGGATGCTTAGGTTCATCTGATAAATTTTCCATTTGGAAGAAATGTAATATGTACGATAAGAAGTAACCACAGCCAACGGTCATGAAGTCTTCATGGGCCTGAAATCAGAAACAAATCCATATCAATTACAACATACTCCAAACAAGATATTATGCACACAAAAAAATGGCTCATGTAACACGATATGTAAATTAGCATGTCTATAAATTGTAAAAATGTTTTGTAATCTACGTATATACTGCACTATGTTTTCTAAAGGATGTTATCTATGCATTTATGCTGTATACATATACTATTCAAGATGACAATTATTGATCAAGAGCAGCATTTTGTCATTTTTTTAGAAGACTAACAATATTGAAAGAAAACTGAGTGAACATCACAACAATGTATCTATGATTCCAATATGAAAAGAGGCTAATATGGTCTGAATTATTCACTGGGCTTGTTTACACTAAATCGAATTGCTTTGATAATCCAAACTGAAAGATTTGTATATGATTCCTAGTATATTAACTAGTTCTTACTTCAAAACGTGACTTCACATTCCCGTTTACATTTGATCGCTGAATAAGTATCTTCAGGTTGTAAAGAGTGCCTTTCTCTCTTCCACTGGACTTGTTGAAAAATCTTTTGTACAGTTTCTGATAAAAAAAAAGATTAATGTAGTTTATGAACAAATACTGAACGCCTTTACAACATTTCTATAGCTAATGTTCTTGAAGTGTTATTTCCAAAATATGAGGTCAAAATTATATATACATAAAAAAAGACAGAAAAAACACATGTAGCTTTTATTTCTGCACTAGATGTTTACACAAAGCAATGGCTACATTTATGGCTTGAGGACACTTATGACAGGACTTGTGAAAGCTATTTGTACAATTTTGAATTGAATCCCTACTGTCTGACAGCATCTCATGCCAACTGTAAATGAAACCCATCCCTTTGTGTTGACTCTTGATACCTATATAGCTAGTACAACATAAACCATGACTCATTGATTTAATAATTACCTCCAAAAAATCCATCACTGTATGAAACAATTCCACAATCATAGGATCTAAATGCTCTAGTCTGTCTGTTGCTGTCAAAGACCCATCCTGTAGTCCTTTGGCTCCCTGTAACCGCACTCTAGTGAGTTGATCTCCTCCAATGGGCACCTTCAGTCTATCTAGCTCTGCAGCTGAAAATTAAAAATACACACAGGATTACACATAGGGTTTAACGGATTATGTCAAACCAATCGAGGCCTTTTCAATGTTCTTATTAAATATCCAAGGCCCATCTTATCTGTCATCTTGAGAAGGAACAAGAGAAAAAAAAACAACTTATAACTATTCACGTGATCAAAATAAACCTGACATGGTAATTATTTACATTTGTAGGGGAGACATAGACAAAGTTGAATTCAAATGATCAGTGGCCAGGGTTTAACTTATCATAATGAAACCTTATTATTCATGGATTTTCAAGGCCCAGAATGAAATTCAAGGCTTTTCAAGGACCAAGGTGAAATTCAACGCTTTATTGAGGTATACAAACAAACAAGGGTCTTGGATTACAAAATTTGACCCTGACCAAAAACTGACCAGGTCAATTGTATTTTGGTTCCTGAAGACTGTAACTGTAACGTAGACTTACCTCTGCCTGCCTTAATGTACCAGGAAGTCAAATCCTTTTCATAGGACTTCAAAATGTGAATACAATCTGAGTAAGATGTCTCATTCTTCAGTAGGACAGGTAAAACAAAAACCTCTGACTTCTTTGACATTGATTCCTCAAAGTTGTGTGGAATATGTTTTAGAAGAACATTTTCCATCCACTTGAAACCATCAACATACTCGGACAGCAGCCTTCCAAGGATGATTTTCAGTGATTCCTTGTACTTTTGAGATTCACATGCTGATGGAACAAACTGTCTGTATGTTGTAGTGTTTATATTTCCGATTGGTTTGGAGTCATCCAGACTGCTCACACTTACCCTGTCCAATATGAGAAGTGGTAGTCTTTATTCTTGTTATCCATTCGGATATCGTTTGTCGTAACATACAAGTCCAGATTGTCCCCATTTAGTTTTCCGTTTTCACCATCTGATATCCTTGAAACAATTTTCTCTGTTGTATAGCTGCCAAAGTCTCCGATTAGGTTCCTCTTGGTTTCATGAGACAAAGTGACATGTACTTTATTTAGACATGCAAGTAGCTGTAATAAAAAACAAAGGAAAAATCTAAGTATTTGTCAAATTCTACAGAAACAGGTATCAAAATAAAAATGAAAAAGCTGATGTGCTGTATATGGCTGATGTATGCTATTTGTACATAATACTTAACATAATTAACTCTATAACACAAATACACATAATCATCTTTGTTAATTAAAATATTTCAATATTGTGAATAACAGGACCTAATAATTACTAATTGAAATATTATAATAGAAATGTTTTTGAAACATCTTTCTTCTTTTTAAGAATTCATTCATTTATCACAGCAATTGTTGATCTTTAAGTCTTTTAATTTTAAAGTAAAGGTTAGCATTAACCATTCTTGGCATATATCACAGAGCATTATACATTTGAGAGGCATTATATGTGCACACAGAACACATATACACATGTATACAAAATAAAAATGAAGAACAAAAACATCAACAAGGAACAAGTCTCCATCCAACAAATGTTTCCTCCATTATATAAAGGAGGCCAAAACTTTGATCAAATTGTCAATAATTATGATGACAACTGCTTGTTACATTTTATTTATTTCCGATATATCTTTTTTTTAAACTGTCTGTACACATACAAATTAGGAAAATTGTGTATAACGTATACACTGATTTTTTTTTCAAAGTTATAAATATTAATAATTTATTTCAGGTAAATTCATTGTAGTACAGATTTTCTGGGGAAACTGCTTAGCATGTTTTCTGTTGTACTTGATTTCATACTATTTTCTTACCAATTATTCTGTAATATCATTTGAATCTGTCTTATCACGCAAAACCGCTTTTTTAACAACCACACCTGGAAATCAACAAATTTATTGGAACATGAACAAGAAAATAAAACTGCAACAGAAAAAAAGTAAAGAAAAAACTGCATACACATGTACAAAATGTTGATAATTAGTAATTAATATCTTTTAAATGCTTACAGAAAGTGGCCTTATGGCCAAGATATCGCCTCCAAATATTACTATTACATTTAACTGATGTAAATATTTAAAAACCTTACAAGTTACATGTACATGTGTATTTAAAATTGAACAAACAATACATACCACATGTATTCAAAGAAATAAATCATTACTGATAATACTATTTATTTATACACAACAGAAAAGTCATCTGGCAATTTCGCAAGAGACACTTGAAACAATTGCCTCAGCTATGCAAAACCACCAATAAGGTTCATCAGGTGACCGTAAATTTCAAATATAGTGGCACTGTTGGCCATGGTGGCCATCTTGGATTTCTGAACAACCAAATAAATAACAACACTTGGTGTGGACCATCTCAGGATCATTTCTGGTAAGTTAGAGCTGAATCCCACCGGTGGAATTTGAGAAAAAGTTTGAAATAGGTGTTGTTCAGGAAAACCATGATTGCGCAATCATGTTACAAAATGGCCGCCATTGCTGCCATGTCAAAGTTTTTACGAGGCCAAAAAAATAACAACACTTTGTTGGCCCTGCTTCCTTAACATCTTCACCAATTTCCAGCTCAATGGCACCAGTGGAACTGGAGAAGAAGTATAAAATGTGTTTTTCAAGATGGCTGTCATGGCAGCCATCTTGGATTTCTGGCCGACCCGATAAATAGCTACACTTGGTAAGGACCATCTCAGGATCATTTCTGGTAAGTTAGAGCTGAATTCCACCAGTGGAATTTGAGAAGAAGTTTGAAATAGGTGTTGTTCAGGAAAACCATGATTGCGCAATCATGTTACAAAATGGCCGCCATATTGCTGCCATGTCAAAGTTTTTACGAGGCCAAAAAAATAACACTATGTTTGCTCGCCTTCCTTGACATCCTTATCCATTTCCAGCTCAAAGGCACCAATGAACCTGGAGAAGAAGTTTAAAATGTGTTTTTCAAGATGGTGGTTATGGTGGCCATCTTGGATTTCGGACCGACCCGAAAAATAACGAAAAATAACAACACTTGGTCGGGATCATATCAGGATCATTTCAGGCAAGTTTCAGCTCAATAGCACTGGTGGAAGTTGAGAAGTTTAAAATGTGTTTTTCAAGATGGCCGCTATGGCGGCCATCTTCGATTTCGGACTGATCTAAAAAATAACAACACTTGGTCGAGATCATATCAGGATCATTTCAGGCAAGTTTCAGCTCAATAGCACTGGTGAAACTTGAGAAGTTTTAAATGTGTTTTTCAAGATGGCGGCTATGGCGGCCATCTTGGATTTCGGACCGACCCGAAAAAATAACAACACTTGGTCGGGATCATATCAGGATCATCTCAGGCAAGTTTCAACTCAATAGCACTGGTGGAACTTGAGAAGAAGTTTAAAATGTGTTTTTCAAGATGGCGGCTATGGCGGCCATCTTGGATTTCGGACCGATCCGAAAAATAACAACACTTGGTCGGGATCATATCAGGATCATTTCAGGCAAGTTTCAGCTCAATAGCACTGGTGGAAGTTGAGAAGAAGTTTAAAATGTGTTTTTCAAGATGGCGGCTATGGCGGCCATCTTGGATTTCGGACTGATCTAAAAAAATAACAACACTTGGTCGGGATCATCTCAGGATCATTTCTGGCAAGTTTCAGCCCAACAGCAGTGGTGGAACTTGAGAAGAAGTTTAAAATGTGTTTTCAAAATGGCGGCTATGGCGGCCATCTTGGATTTCGGACCAACCCGAAAAATAACAACACTTGGTCAGGACCATCTCAGGATCATTTCTGGCAAGTTTCATGTGAATCCTACTGGTGGAACTTAAGAAGATTAAAATGTGAAAAGTTTACGGACGGCGGACGGCGGACGGCGCACGGCGCACGGCGGACGGCGGACGACGACAGACGAAGCACGATGGGTCATCCTGAGGTCATCCTGACCCTTCGGGTCAGATGACCTAACAAGTATATTGATAAAACTTTTTTGTGGTATATATTGTAACTTTTAGTGGCATTCCTTTGTTTGAAAAACTTTTGGTTGTAAAAATGGAATTAAACAAATATGAGTATTTTTCCAGACAAAAGTTATCAACTTTATATCAATATGGCAGTAAAAGTTTCAGTATGACCCAAATGTTCACTAATTACTGTACATAAAAAAATGTTTATGCATGGTAGATTTATTTTAATTTCTGTACATTTCCACAGTCATTTCAGCACTTATATGTACAAGCAGTGATGTAATTCTCTTTAATTAAATTTGAAAACTAACTTTTTTTCTAAATATTTTTGCTGTTCGAACGAAGGAATGCCCCTTTAAAATTGAATATGAAAATTGCAGATAACTGAAAACAAATTACTATCAAAATGTTACCAAATTATCAGCATGGTATCTAATACACAGTGATGTCAGTATACGCTGCACTGCACAAGCCTTCACATTCCTAGAGTGCATTATCATACCATATATGATGGAAATAGTTCCCATTTTTGACTCTGCAGTAATTTTGTTACCTACAAACATAAACAATCCTTTAATAATAACTTTTATTCCTGTTTGTTTTGAAGACCACCGCTAAATCAATTTTATCTTTTTGACAATCTTCTAACTTTTTGTATTTGAACAAAAAATATAAACATACCTGTAAATAAATGTATGTCTTTTATTCTACAGGTACATACTCTACGAACATTCTTGATTTTATGAAGCAGTGCAATCAATCATGACTGTATATATACATGTATGTACATACCAAGAGCAGTGAATAAAACTTGGAAAAGTTCTGGGCATTTATCGTGCACCTCTGCAGCATATCTCTGAACCAGTCCTTCTCACATAGGTCCTTACAATCTTTGATGAATAAAACACTTCGCCCAAGCCGTGCAACATCTTTCAATGATTCATCTATAGCAGGCAAAATATCACACTGCAGTCTCTCAGTGATGAATTCTTCATCTGTAATACAAAAGTTTTTTGGAGCATATGATAAACATATTCACATGTTATACAATATACACTTTCATATGTATATAAAGCTACTAGCTTAGTTTTGTCTCTCCCAAAACAACTTTTTATTTTCTTTCTGTCTCACACTTCTCTCCTTTTTTGTACATGTGCGTATATCTGTCTGTTTTTGCTATATGACATTTATATGAGCAACAGAGTAATAAGTGGGTCACTGTAATACTACAATGTTTAACCATTATACAAGGTTAAATTGGACTATATACATACATTGTAAATGAGACATATGATTAATCAGTTATATACCAAGATAAAACAAATCTTTCAATAGAAAAACTCAATCAATAAGATTAGTCCTCACCTGTAGGTCTGTTCAATTTGGGATCCGCACTAGTTGTATCTGATTGAAACACTTTACTACTGTACGCGTGTTCAGATAACGCTTGAAATCCGTGGGGCAATGACGGTCGACCATCTTCAAACAGACGCTGGCGAGATTTTTTTACGGAACTGGTAGAAGTAGATATTTTCAATTTTTCTACAGACGACAAAAGTGTTTCAGCTACCGATGAACGAATTGCCGATGGTGGTGTTTTGCTCATTCGTTTTCGTCTAAGAACTTGCCTACATTTTTAACACATGTCTCTTTTAAGGTTAGAGCACTTTGACACTTACTTAGGCATGAAGTACAGACATAACACTTCCATAATAAGTCCTTCTCTATGGTAACTCCAGTAAATGTTTGTAATACATGGAGATAGTTTTCTTTTGTAGCCTTGGCCTTTACCAAACAGTGAGCCCTTCGGTTTTCTTGTAGGCAAAGCATACACGTTGTATTGGGCAAAACAATTTTCACGGGTGTTGTATCCATGGACGCAGCCATGTTTAACCCCCCCGTATCCGGTAACTTGAAAGTAGTTCCAATATGGCGACGACCGTGATACATCCGAGGTTAGATGACCGTAGAGAATCGGCCGAGGTGTTCCGAATGCAGATACGGAAGAAAATTTTTTTTTTGGTGTCTCGTTTGCCTATATTTTTGAGTAAAAGTAGCACTCGTACGAAAACATACCTTTAGAATTTCTAAATTAGGGGAATCCCCGTATTCACCGGAAGTGACGCGGTATGAGCAACACACATACCGCGTAACACAAATGCAAACGATAAACATGGCTACTCTCTGAGAAAGCATCGTAGAGAATCGCGACTCAGGGCAGAAAATAGACTTTACACGATATTAAGAACCTTTCAATCAGCAACGGATTTTGTGTAAGTTCATTTTGAAGTTGTTATGGCAAGTTCTCGTCATAAAGGGCGGCGTTGTGTGGTGGCAGGTTGCAGCAACACAGCAGGTAATGGCGTCTCGGTCCAGACATTCCCTGCAGACACTTAAGACATTCAATGCATGGAAAAGGTTCGTGAGGCTGACTAGAGCAGACTGGGAAGAACCAACTAAACATAGTGCTATATGCAGTGAACATTTTAATCCTACTTGTTTTGATGCACAATATGAGATCAAGGCGAAATTGGGGTTCTCCACTAAGAGAAGACTAAACCCAGGTTCAGTGCCGTCTATCTACCCTAGGAGAGATCGTGATGATTTGAACGAGGCGTTTTTGTCGTCACCTGTCACGCAAAAGAAGCAAAGAGGAGCATACGCGAAACGAGAAAGTGCCAGGGTAAGAATATCCCCGATTGTATTTATAAATATTATAATTCATATACACTTGGCCTTGTGTAGAATACCACAGGCCTACTGTATAGTACTGGCATATAGACTGTGCAGTACTGTCAGTGTAAAAATAAATAAAAAAACCCATATATATTCAAGAAGACTAAACAGCACGTCTTCAAAATTGGATCATATTTTAATTTATATCGCTTAATTTTGTTCGTATTTTTGGATGCATTCAAGTGCATTTTACAATAAAATTTGTTGAAATGAAAAAGTACATTTTACTAGCAGTGGTTTTTATACTGGATACATTGAATTTGGGAATATAATGGGTTTTTCTGATTGCAGGTCATATCTGAACTGATTAAAGTTCCACAAAGCACAGGTACACCGGTACCCTGTGATGATGAATCCACGATGCTGATGACTCAGTGTCAGATATGTTCTCGCCAATTAGTGATAAAGAGGTGTGTTTCAGAACAGAAATATAAGGATGACTGATAAGTTATGCGTTGTATAATGATAAGGATGGTAGATGTGTACAAAATACATAAAACTCAAAAGCACATCTCGGCGCAAATTTTTCAATAAGATATATTAGCATACTAGTGTAAAAGATAAAATCAATGTTTACGAAGATTGTGTATATGGTACAAATCATTTTGTCCTAGTATTACAATCTAATCATGTGATAATTGATCATTCCATTGACTACCTAGGCTACATGTAAAAACACGAATAAGAATCCTATTTGATATAATTATATTGATTGAATTATTTATTGCTTTATATTATGTACTCATAATAGAATGCAGTCCCACTCCCCACGTGTACACCTGACAAGCCGAAAGTTCTACTTGTTGACAAGAAAACACAAGTTAAAGTCAGAGTCAAAACCAAAGAAAAAGGTATGGTCTTTTTTACAAGTAGTAAGATATTCAGTGTTCATTTTTGAAATGCAATGGAATTATGTACATATTCAGTTGTATAACTATATTTAATGTTTCTTATATATAATCAAGTTTTGTATGCCTTGCCCTGGGGTATAATAGGTCAGGTTTTAGGTATGTCGAGAAAAACTCATGTATCAATTCCTTTTTTGCTTTCAGGTATTTGTGTTGATACTTCTCCGTTTGTGCGCAGCATAGGAATTCAATGTGATTTGTTATCCAATGAACCTTCAAAAGATGTTGAGACTCCCAGCACTCCAAGGAAGCCAGAGCCTCCCTCATCAGAACAACCACCAGATGATATGGATATCACCCCTAGTGATACCAGCTCATCATCCGATGGAGATATGTCAAAATATAAAGGCAAATATCAAACTTCAAGGACCGCTATTACGCTATCATGCTGACCCACATGCACTGATCATGCCGTGATGACTCCTTAAGAGATAAAGCATGCATGTCCAGAAACACGTGATAGCTATAATAAGCCACAGCTAGCCAGCAGCTGGGAGATTACCACTGACTAAAAATAGTAACCACCTAATCTCATAAAGTAGAGTCAGCCTAATATTAGTTACCATACATATAGATTGAAAACAATTAAAATTTTCAAGTACAAAAATGGGGATAAACCCATCTTACACTAATGTATTTTTCCTATGAAAACAATTATATATTTATTTATATTTAATGTGAAACGTTCTTTATCGAAGCTTGGATTTTTTTTTACTAACTTTGCTGGCCATGCCAACAGACAACATGAAACTGATGGGACATCGGTTTCAGTGGGGTTATTTAAGCTGAAATTGATTTTAAATGTTTCGGTCACTTACTCGGTTCAATAGTTCTCGAAAAAGAATATATGGACGTTTCAATGATATTCAATCTGGAATTATTAATTTTGATTTTGAGATTTCTGTCCTGCCAAAATATATTTGAATCGTATTTTCTTACCTTGAAGACAATCTCATCCCCACTGAAAAGGTGGAGAAAATCCTGGGCAGTCAGCTATTCGGGACGCTGTCAGCTTTGTTGACAGCAAGAGCCATGACCATTAGTCAGCTGATAACTATCAGGAGTATGCTGATATTCAAGCTCCTGATAGGAAACGGACAGAGATGCGGGGCCATCTCCAACATGACCCACGAAGAGTTTGATAGAAGAACCCGGAAAGAAGGGCTAACGATCATAAAGGTAATTTTTACATGTAAAAGTAGTTAAAGAAAATATTATGGATCTTGTATTGGAAATATTTTTAAACCTTGATAAAATTTAGTAAATATGATGAGTTACCAGAATATCCAAAACGCAAGTATAGACATCGGCATTACATGTCACAAAATTACCTTAATGAGTATATTAAAAACCAGTCCCGTACACTCTTCACATCCACACGATACATGAAAGATGGCTATTAATCAAAGGATTATAAGACTCTTTATTATGTGTGGATGTAGTATAGGATACATAAACGCATAATGAAAGTATATTTTTCTCTCATATCACAACCACATTTCTGGCAAAGGTATCTTTATTAGACGTTTTGCCAAAAATACTTATGATATCATGAAAGATCATACCAAAGTTAAATAAACTAGAAGCTTTCACACAAATTTCATTACTTTTATGCTATAGTGGTTGACGAAATAATATTTTGCCGACAAAAAAAACTTTGTATTCTCCAGTGACAGTTATTCTTATAAAACAATGCGTACGTCGCTGTCATTGAAATTGCATTCATTGTCCATGCGATGTTCGTCTCGACTGCCATATAAGATAATTTTGGCAACTTCGTGTTTAAACCAGCGAACAGTGACTAGATACTAGAATATTCGATCTTTTTTGTGACAAAGGATTAAATGTGTATAACCGGTTTCCTTGATGGGATGACGAAGGTATGGCCGTTGATAACGACGATCATATTCGAAGACTTGGTTGGCAGTTAGTTTTCCTGTTTTTCTGATTACACAAATGTAGACTCAATTAATCTTATACGATTGCAATTGTATAAATAATAATTTAGGGAATACATGCACAAGGTTTGTTTCAAAGGCCCTTGGGATGGATGTGTAACACTGTGTAACTAAGGCAGTCACGGCAGTCGATATTAGATATCTGTTGAAACAGTGGCATTTCCTTTGTATGACCTCCCAGGTTTACTGGATACATGTTGATTTCTACTCTAGTTGACATGGAAATGAAATATGTTGGATTATCTAACATTCAAAATGTAATGCCTTTCATGTGATCTAGAGGATCTAGTGACTTGTGTGGCGGTTTTTTTCTGCCCTGCAGGTAGGGCGTAAGAATTGTACCTGCTGCCCCCATTGCATGATCGTAAGAGGCGACTAAATTAGGGATCTTATCTTTTCTCTTCTTTCTTAACAACTTTCTTCTTCCTAATGCCTCACTTTTGGCCTTTAGTTGAGCGTTCGCCGCTGTGATGAAGGTTTTGGGTTCTGTCCCCTAAGGACGGCCTCCCGTGCGTGCGACATGCATGTGTGTGGTGGGTGCGTATGTGTGTTTTGGAAGGCTGTGGTATGTGCGTGTTAAGTCTCCTTGTGATAGGCCGGAACTTTTGCCGATTTAAAGTGCTACCATACTGAAGCATACTGCCGAAGACACCGAGCAACACAACCCATCCGGTCACATTATACTGACAACGGGCAAACCAGTCGTCCCACTCCAAATGTGCTGAGCGCTAAGCCGGAGCAGCAACTACCATTTTTTAAGACTGGTATGTCTCGGCTAGGGAACAGAACCAAAAGCCTTCCTCACAGGGGCGAACGCTCATCTTAAGGCCAAAAGTGAGGCAGTGTCAAGGGAGACGTAAGGAAGAAGAAAGTTGTTAAGAAGAGAAAAGATAAGATCCCAAATTTAGTCGCCTCTTACGATCATGCAATAGGGAAGTTCCGAGTTAGTCTCCCTTTGCGAACTCTTTAAAAAAAGAGGTAAAAATACACTACTTGTTTACCGGTTGGTAGGGCCAAAATGGAGGCGTAGCCCAATTATCGTCTGCTAGTTTTCGCTTGATCTTAAAACCATGGATTCAATGAATGTGTCAGAACTGAAGAGCTATCTGAAGGCACGGGGTATGACAGTCACCGATTATAAGACAAACCAGCTAGTCAGACTTGCGGAATTGGCGAACGAGATGGAATTACCAGTGATCACCGGGCCCGATTTGACAACAGAACAGTGTCAACACGCAGCGAGAGTAAAGGTACCGGATATAAAGCATCTGTCGGAGTGGTCCGCGGATCTTTCTCACATGCCAGACGTTGAACTTTCTGATATTTTTGTATACTTGGTCCAGTGTGGGTGGGACGGTGAACGTCTTCGCCGTTGGAAGTCCAGTCACGGCTACATGTTGAACAAAGACGGCCACGTCTGTAACGTACAGCTATGTGTTGATTGCGGAAAAGGGTACGAGTCCGTTGTTGTAGTTAGTGGTCAGTGTGTCAGAGAGACCAGCATATCAGAAAAACCTTACCACGTCTGGTTAGCCCTGGAAAAGACCGGTGGTATTTTGACATCAGGATGTGAATGTCCAGCGTAAGAACATGTATTTTTATGTATTATTACACAGATAAAATATTTAGTTATTTCAATGTATTTATGATTTATACAACACAAGTAACATAACAAATGATACAGATATTTAAAAAATATTTATTCCGTGTCATATTGTTATTGGAATGGCATGTAATATTTCACTTAGTTTACATATTTGTAGATCTGAATATTGACATGAAAATAAAATATTTTAAAATAAACAAATTAGGATACATGTAAAATGCATGCATGCTTAGTCCTACATGTATATATTTTTGATATTGTAATTGAATCACTTACAAAAGTTGCCTAAACAATTTTTTGAACCAATGCTAATTTAAAGCTACTACATTTTATAGTAAAAAATATTTTTCTTTCTAACATTTTCAGAAATGACGGCTTTTGCAAGCATGTTGTAGCTGTTGCACTTGGGGTTTCTGACTGGTGTGGACGCCATGTAGACAGGAGCACAGAAGTCTGCACTGATAAGGTGTGTGAATGGGACAAACCGAGGAAAGTGTCACGCCCCCCCCCCCCCCCCCCCCCCAAAACTGGATGACATCCCCATCAGTGAAAACCTACCTTGTAGACCAACACGTTCCAGATACTCTGTCTCTACAAATCAACCAAAAATGACTGACCGAGAGGTGGAAAAGGCCTTATACCGATTAGTCAAAGGTGAGGAAACCCAGATCACTGAATCTCTTACGCCTCCTTCTGATGATGAAAGTGACTATGATGAACCAAAGCCAGTCTCCATATCAGAGTGTGTTCACATTTTTTCAGCAAGTTATTCAGGTGATACTGGGAATTTTTTAAGCTTTCTGAAATCTCAGGTAACTGGATTATTGCAAACAAGTATCACAGCTAACCATCGGTCAAACTGAGAATTGTACCTGCTGCCCCCATTGCATGATCGTAAGAGGCGACTAAATTAGGAATCTTATCTTTTCTCTTCTTTCTTAACAACTTTCTTCTTCCTAATGCCTCACTTTTGGCCTTTAGTTGAGCGTTCGCCGCTGTGAGGAAGGTTTTGGGTTCTGTCCCCTAAGGACGGCCTCCCGTGCGTGCGACATGCATGTGTGTGGTGGGTGCGTATGTGTGTTTTGGAAGGCTGTGGTATGTTCGTGTTAAGTCTCCTTGTGATAGGCCGGAACTTTTGCCGATTTAAAGTGCTACCATACTGAAGCATACTGCCGAAGACACCGAGCAACACAACCCATCCGGTCACATTATACTGACAACGGGCAAACCAGTCGTCCCACTCCAAATGTGCTGAGCGCTAAGCCGGAGCAGCAACTACCATTTTTTAAGACTGGTATGTCTCGGCTAGGGAACAGAACCAAAAGCCTTCCTCACAGGGGCGAACGCTCATCTTAAGGCCAAAAGTGAGGCAGTGTCAAGGGAGACGTAAGGAAGAAGAAAGTTGTTAAGAAGAGAAAAGATAAGATCCCAAATTTAGTCGCCTCTTACGATCATGCAATAGGGAAGTTCCGAGTTAGTCTCCCTTTGCGAACTCGTCAAAAAAAGAGGTAAAAATACACTACTTGTTTACCGGTTGGTAGGGCCAAAATGGAGTCGTAGCCCAATTATCGTCTGCTAGTTTTCGCTTGATCTTAAAACCATGGATTCAATGAATGTGTCAGAACTGAAGAGCTATCTGAAGGCACGGGGTATGACAGTCGCCGATTATAAGAAAAACCAGCTAGTCAGACTTGCGGAATTGGCGAACGAGATGGAATTACCAGTGATCACCGGGCCCGATTTGACAACAGAACAGTGTCAACACGCAGCGAGAGTAAAGGTACCGGATATAAAGCATATGTCGGAGTGGTCCGCGGATCTTTCTTACATGCCAGACGTTGAACTTTCTGATATTTTTGTATACTTGGTCCAGTGTGGGTGGGACGGTGAACGTCTTCGCCGTTGGAAGTCCAGTCACGGCTACATGTTGAACAAAGACGGCCACGTCTGTAACGTACAGCTATGTGTTGATTGCGGAAAAGGGTACGAGTCCGTTGTTGTAGTTAGTGGTCAGTGTGTCAGAGAGACCAGCATATCAGAAAAACCTTACCACGTCTGGTTAGCCCTGGAAAAGACCGGTGGTATTTTGACAGCAGGATGTGAATGTCCAGCGTAAGAACATGTATTTTTATGTATTATTACACAGATAAAATATTTAGTTATTTCAGTGTATTTATGATTTATACAACACAAGCAACATAACAAATGATACAGATATTTAAAAAATATTTATTCCGTGTCATATTGTTATTGGAATGGCATGTAATATTTCACTTAGTTTACATATTTGTAGATCTGAATATTGACATGAAAATAAAATATTTTAAAATAAACAAATTAGGATACATGTAAAATGCATGCATGCTTAGTCCTACATGTATATATTTTTGATATTTTAATTGAATCACTTACAAAAGTTGCCTAAACAATTTTTTGAACCAATGCTAATTTAAAGCTACTACATTTTATAGTAAAAAATATTTTTCTTTCTAACATTTTCAGAAATGACGGCTTTTGCAAGCATGTTGTAGCTGTTGCACTTGGGGTTTCTGACTGGTGTGGACGCCATGTAGACAGGAGCACAGAAGTCTGCACTGATAAGGTGTGTGAATGGGACAAACCGAGGAAAGTGTCACGCCCCCCAAAACTGGATGACATCCCCATCAGTGAAAACCTACCTGGTGGACCAACACGTTCCAGATACTCTGTCTCTACAAATCAACCAAAAATGACTGACCGAGAGGTGGAAAAGGCCTTATACCGATTAGTCAAAGGTGAGGAAACCCAGATCACTGAATCTCTTACACCTCCTTCTGATGATGAAAGTGACTATGATGAACCAAAGCCAGTCTCCATATCAGAGTGTGTTCACATTTTTTCAGCAAGTTATTCAGGTGATACTGGGAATTTTTTAAGCTTTCTGAAATCTCGGGTAACTGGATTATTGCAAACAAGTATCACAGCTAACCATCGGTCAAACTGAGAATGACGACTGGTTCTTATACAGGCATGGAAGACTAACAGCATCACAGTTCGGAATAGCAGCTTCTTACAAGGGAAACAATCCAAATAACTATATTGTAGATGCAATCTTCTGCTGCTCCCCTCCTCCCTGAGGCAGGGCTTGTTAGGGGACACTACACTGTATAATAGGTATATCTGGAGTATACAAATTGCTGTAGCATGTTATATACAAATGTACCCAAAGAAATATACATTATATATTTACATGGCCTTTTAGTCTCTGTCATTAATTCCGTATGCTATTATAAAGATAACCAATTAAGGTCCCAACAGAACCCTGGATCCCCCGAACCTGGGTTGTGACCGTGTACACACGTGTGGGGGAAATCCCTTACGCGTGTGACGGAAACGACGTTCTTTTACATAAATAAATGTTCTTGTGATTACTTAATTAAATCTGGAAAAGTTGGATCAAAATCTGTATAAAAACTACATTACCGTATGTGTAGATATGTTTTGTTATAATAAATAGGCTCTGGTTGCATTCAAGATCAATGTAAAATGAAATATACGTCTTCTGTGGGATGGTACCAAACGATTGGTTCCACAATAAAATCCTAGCCGATGCTATAGATCAAATGTCTCCCAACAAATGACTTTTATCGATAAAGAAAGCACCAATTACCCCTTTTATTAACAATACTTACATGCTCAACATGGGTCAAGTTGACGTAATTTGCTATGAGGGTGTTAGGTCATTTCGTCCCAACGAAGTCAGGTTATTTCGTCCCAACGAAGTCATTTAGCCACATTTTTGGTACACGAGTGATTAGACTTGTTATGACTTGTTCGACATCAACAAACCTGCTCGTATAAGGTATTTTAGGGTTTAATATCGTTAACTGATTGCTATGATTATAAATGGTGGCAACAAATAACATAATTATGACCTCGGCTATCCAAAGCAAGGAGTGGTACTATAATGATTCTGACAAAACAAATATCTGTTTTTGTCTATTTTTAGTAACCCTATATGGACGTGGCCTGGATGCCATTGTGAACTTAAGTGTTGGCGTGGCCTTGATGATTGGGACAAAAGCTAATTAAGGTGTCCTGAAGATTTTGTTATAGATGATTGCTAGATAACGTAAAATATCTACAGAACTGCGGCATAGTTATGCACATTTTGCCATTTTCGAGATGGACGATTTCGACCACGACGCGAATGCCATTCGTCCTAGATAGTGACCATTTATTTACCTAAGGCGTCACACCTGTAAAACATCCGCCATATTGTAAATGTTGTAGGCGGGGTCAGGAGACGAGAGTTCGCCACACAAAAACACTTCGCATTGGTGTTATTTTTTCCAGAATGTACAGTTGGACAATGCTTGAATTTAAACAGTGGCCAACAATCGACTCCTGGTCACGCATTCGGGTTCTATCGCCGGATTAGTCGGAAGTGTAAGCTAACAACACAGCGCCATGTTCTATAATTACAAATTCCTGGACTATACGTCGAAGACTATCCATATACACGCCTCACATGTCTTCTCACCAAACAGAGGCTTTACGTGGTCTTACATCAATCTATTAATCCAACTCCAGGTTCTTCAAATTAAAGGTTTTAATTAGACAGCATTATTAAAGGTACAATTCATAGACACCATTACCTATGGGCGGCCGTTTTAGGATAAAATACAGACACTACTTAAGTGCAAAAACTTTTGCACTTAAGTGCAAATCTTTTGCACTTAAGTGCAAAAAAATTAACATAATGGCAAAAAATTACATAATGGCAAAAACTTTTTCACTTAAGTGCAAAAACCACATAATGCAAAAAAACCTCTTTTGCCATTATGTAGTAATCTTTTTACATTATGTACCTGCGCACATAAGTACAAAAAATTTCTTCGTATCCCTCTCTTCAAAATGGATCGTTCCAGTAATACTAGAACTCTTTAGCACTAAACAACACAAATGTTATCCTTGTCTGCGCATGTCAGGTGACCCTTAAATACATGTACGCCACAGGAAAATATACACCATAGGGGTTTTCGCACGCCATAGCAAAATGTTAACGATATATACACAAAATAACTTGTTTTTTTGCGTTGGTCTACCTCTTTTACAGGTTCTGATGAAGTTTCATTAAAAAAAATGTGCACTTTGTAAAAAAAGTCGGTCTTATTTGCGTAGCCAGGATGAAGCGCTTTGCACTACTATTCGGCATACGTGTTTCTGCACGCCATAGTAAAATTCAAGAGTTGTTTCTGCAAAATCAAAGGATTTTTCAAATTGTATGTGTATTATACATGATATAGTAAAGTTTCATTAAACAAAAATGTGTATTTTGTACGAATTTCGGTATTTTTTGTCTATCGGAATTTCAGGTCAATTCAAGGGAAGTAACTCTTACAAAGTCCTCAGAGACATGAAACTGGACAGAATGGGTATTAAAGGTGTTTATCGCTTATAAATTGTGTTATTTCGCAGTGTTTTGATTATATTACATATTGAAATACCTTTTTTTTACCAAAAAATGTTTTTAATTATGTATTTTAAAGGCATAACCCTTACATTTACAAAATGAACAAAACCAGATTGAACACTATTAAACACTTTTTATTTATAAAAAACAAAGATATTAATACAGTCCATATACTGCAACTTTGAAAACCAATCATGATTTATTGTGTTATATATTGTTATCAATGGCAGATATATAGTTTTATATACAATAAAGTAGTACACAAAACATTTAAAGGAATAAAACATTTAAAAGGAATCGGATATTTATATTATTATATTATATACACAAGCAGATAGATCTGAAATCAAAATATTAATATGACACACAAAAAATAATGATAATGGAAACAACATCAATCATAATGTTTACATTTCTAACTCACAACAATAAAGTTGATTGAATAATAAAATAAAATATGATTATCATGAAATGATTCTAGTTAATAGTTATACATTTTTAAGATTAATCGCTTGAAACATATTATAAATTACAAAGCATAACATGACATCTTAAAGATGTTTATCAATTTCAATCAATTATACAAAAATGGTCGTCTCAAAGCATGGAACTGGGTCCTGAGTCCTGAGTTGTTGAAATGCACTTGGTCACAGTCAAAGTCCTCTAGTAAGCAGTTGTTCATTTATCTTCCTCCGTTGTTTCTCAAAAGAGGTCGTTGTCAGGCCGGGGGACTTGTCAGAGTTACCACGTCGCACAATCTCTGAAAAGTACACCTTCTGAATTCCAGCGTGATGTAGGTCCACCTGCAGTGTCGGAAATCTCTGGAACATATAGCTGGGGATAATGTCGCCGAGATGTCATTTCCTCTTAGTTGGATGAGTAAAACATCAGGGTTGTACTCTATTGTTGGGAAAGTGTTAGAAAGGGTTATTTTTAAGCACTTGTATAATAATTTTTTTGAAAATGCATTATTTTATCGGTTTCAAGCAGGATTTATGCCTGGAAATTCAGCAGTATACCAACTAATTGAAATTTATCATAACATTTGTCTAAATCTAGAAAAAAAGAAACATACTTGTATGATTTTCTGTGACATTTCGAAAGCCTTTGACAGAGTCTGGCACAAAGGTCTCCTAATAAAGTTAAATTCATATGGTATTTCAGGTAACCTCTTGTCCTGGATAGAAAACTATTTATGTAACAGACAGCAAAAAGTATATATTAACAGTTCATCTTCTGATGCTGGTATGATAATGGCTGGAGTTCCCCAGGGCTCAATTCTAGGACCTCTTCTTTTTTTAATATATATTAATGACATAGCTGATGAATTTGAGTCAACAGCACGTTTATTTGCTGATGACACTTCTCTTATAAAGTCGTCTTCTTCATGCCGAGAAATTGAATTAGTTTTAAACAGAGATTTAGAAAAATTAAATCAGTGGGCAAAAACTTGGCTTGTTTTTTTAATCCAAATAAAACTGAGATAATTTGTATATCAAACTCCGACAATATTGAAGAAAATCTTGATTTAATTGTTGATGGAACCTTTTTAAATTTTAATAGTTTACATAGACATCTTGGAGTCATATTTAATTCAAATGCTAAATGGTCTGACCACATTGATGAGACATACAAATCAGTAATGAAAAAAATAAATGTTTTAAGGAAAATTAAATATATGTTAAAGCGTGATGCTCTTTTAAGAATTTATAAGTCATTTATTTTACCTGTTCTGGAATATGCATGTGAGGTTTGGGACGGATGCTCTCAAGCTGACTCAGAAAAGTTAGAGCGGGCTCAGTTTGAAGCAGCTAGAATAATAACTGGTCTACCATCTTATACAAGAAAAGAATTTTTATATTTTGAAACATCTTTGGAACCACTTTCAGACAGAAGAGCTAAAAGAAATCTTCAATTACTTTATAAAATAAAAAATAATATGACTCCAAGTTATCTATCTAACGTATTACCTCCTTCAGTGGTCAATAATAACCCTTACCCTTTAAGAAATAAGGACAATTTTAGAATTCCAAATTACAGACTCTCTTCTACAATAAACTCCTTCTTTCCCTCTACTTTAAGAAACTGGAACAATTTAGACGACAATGTTAAATCTCTTTCTCTTTCTTCTTTCAAACTAGCTCTCTCTCAACTTATTTCTACTACAGTAGTCTGCCTTGCTACTATAATTATGGTGAAAGAAAGTTTAATATAATACATACAAAATTAAGATATAAGTGTAGTTCTCTTAAGGATGATCTTTTTCGTGTAGATTTGGCAGAGGACTCTATTTGTGTAAACTGTGGTAACATTTGTGAAAATGTGCATCATTTCTTTTGTGAATGTCCAATATATGCTACTGCTCGTGCTGAAATGTTCCAATATTTTAATGATTTAAATATACATGTAAATTTAAATTTGTTATTATATGGTAATGAAAACTTGGCTTTGGAAGTGAATAGTTATGTATTTGGATATGTGCAGTCTTTCATAAAAGCCAGCAGAAGATTTTGAATATATATACTTGTATCTCTTTATTATGTAAATGTACATTGTATGTTAGATTATCCATTTTTCCTCCTAAATGTTACATGATTTACTATATATTATACCTATGTCATTACTTGTAAATATTAACCTGTTGAGTGGAGAAGGCTTCATAAGTTGTAATAACTTGTGCCTAATCCTATTGTTCTTGTTTAGACAATAAAATATGTTGAAAGTAAAGTACTCTATCAAGTCTCTAAGTAATTGTCTTTTGATCGAATCTGAACGCATGCCATCCTTCCCGAAGAATCTGACAGTGCCAGGAACATGCATAAGAAACAATAGTATGAATAAATATAACATTTCATAATAGTGGACAAGATTGGAAATTAAATTTAAATACTAACTTTGACAGTTATGATTTTTTTTTATATATTACTTGCATTTTGGGAATTACTCAACAAATAGAGATTTTGATATTTTCTTTTCTAAAACACATTTGTTATCATTATTTTCATTAAGGAAACCATGAAGGGAAAGTAGAGTTTTTTAAAACTTTTTTTTACACTTAAGTGCAAAAACTTTTTTTACACTTAAGTGCAAAAAAGTTTTTTTACACTTAAGTGCAAAAAACGTTTTTTTACACTTAAGTGCAAAAAACTATAAATTTATCCCTAGATTATCATCCCTTTTCATTATCAGGCCTGGGTGGGGGGGGGGAGGCTTTTACTTTATATTTTTTACTAGGAATTTCCTGTAATTGTAAATACGTCTAAATTAATACATAAAAGCATGTGAAGTGTCCTTATTCCTTCACTGTTTACATTATTTTGGTCATAAATGTTACAGTTAATCCCATTTATTATGCTACACTCCCGGTAATGTCGATATTCGCAATGACATGTGATACTCTTTGCAAGATAGGAATATTTCTTTAATCAATACTTGGGGTGTGACATAATAATTCAACCAGCACAGTTTCAAGCTCTGGTTTTCAGCTTTGCATTCAAGTCAAATGCAGTTGCATTTATTTCCACAAAAAGTAAGTATAAATTCATAGATATTTGCGTGGTAAAGACAGTACTATGTAATATTACCATAACTTGTTACCAAACATATACTGGAAGACGTGGTCAAAGAAGGTCTACTGTAAAAAACCTTCTATTATGGTTTATATTTCACATTGATCGATTGTACCATTTAAAACCAACAAAGCTTTTTTTATAATTGTTTCACTTCTATCAGCTGACGAGTCGCTCGGTTACAAGATTTAACACGAGGTAATATAGAAGCCGCCATATTGTTTACGTATCGGTAGGGCACACTGCGACAGTATGCATGATTTGATTGGTCGATACGAAATTGATAGAACTTCGCCCATGGTCGACCAATCATCGTACTTCATTTTGGACCAGTCGAAAAAATTACTTCGGTAGGTGAATTTCTTGTTGGAAACCGCTTCATTTTTTTGCACTTAAGTGCAAATAATTTTTTTGACACTTAAGTGCAAATCTTTTGCACTTAAGTGTAAAAAGAACATAATGGCCATTTGGCTTTTTTTGCACTTAAGTAGTGTCTGTATTTTATCCTAAAACGGCCGCCCATAATTACCCAACAGGCTGGTCATAATCACTGTTTTCCAGAACAAATTCCTCTGACTAATTTTCGATTTGACACTCCTTTGTTCCACATATTAAATACATTTGTACTTGGTGGTAGAGAATTTGTGTATCCCGAGCCGAGCCCGAGCTTTTGACCCGAGCCCGAGCTTTGGGTATTTTGGTTTTTCTCAATGCTCTTCTGTAAAATATTCACAAAATTTGTTTCTTAAATGTTTTTATGGAGGCGTTTACGCCTGCCATATTACAATCACCTACGAGTTGTGACGTCACAATCTCTCACTTTCATTTTCGTTATATTTCCTTTCACAGTTCATTTTGTAGTTTCTTTCGGTTCATATATGATGTAGTTGAACTATATATACATTTATGAAAACTATCACGACTACAAATAAAGTGCTATTACATGAAAAAAGGTATATTCAGTATAAATTTCTCTTCGGCGGAAGCCCGATTTGAGACCTCTGGTGTAATTCTGTAACTACATATGTAGGTTGTTTTTATTGAATTAGCCTCCTATTATTTCAAAACAGGGTTAACCCCT
>NW_022979151.1:217789-242084 GCF_902652985.1 Pecten maximus
TGAAGCACTATTTTTTAAACTTCTGAAAAGGCTGTAGTGGATAGTTTCCTGGGGTGGTTGGGTACATGGGCTGTCAAAAGTTGGTTTTACATGCAATCTGATTGAGACGCCGTTGTAACCTGCACATCATGCTTCAAGTCTGCAGAAATGAAACACATATCCTCTCTGGTGACCTCTTCACAGTTTCCACAGTTGTAGTAGGCCACAAGAGTAAATAGTGTGGCCTGTTGATAGTGATAATGGGCAGATTGGATTTCATCCTGGTATGTGCGGTGATCATTTTCTGCAAAGTCTGCTACTGTCACCAACCAACCTGTTGGTACTGTTTTTGAGAGCTGTGACAACTGTTCTTGCTGCCATCTCGCATGTGAAGCAAAAGGCCCTAACTCTTCAGTCAACTGTTGGCAGCATTTCTGCACTGATCCACACTTTTCCGCAAGAATTTTTCTCTTTGGTAAATCCTTCAGTACATCTTCTAATTTGTTTACACCACAATTGTTGCATTTTCTGGTCACAAAACTGAAACTGCTGCCCCAGTGTCTAATTCCATTTCAACCTCTACACCGTTCAACTTTGGCTTTTATATAATAACATAATGTTTTGTCTTTGTAACCGACATAACATACAGAGATGCTATATAATCATCATCAGTCTCTTCTGTAACCAGGTTAACCTTGTTTACAGACCTTTTTACAGCGTCCGGGTTTGTGGCAACCAAAACATTCTTTGTCCTAGAAATAGCATTGGTTTGGGTGATGTAAACCATTACAACGAAAACATTTTTTTCTTTTCCTTTGGATTAGATTTCGGGTAATGTTTTGTTGAATCTGTATGGACAGTTGCTGTGGCTCCAGTTCTTAATTCATGGGCATCTCGAGCTGCTGTCTCCATGGCTAAGGCTATAGTGCTTGCGGTATCGAGAGTCAACGTAGCCTCTGATAACAGTTTCTTTTGTATCTGTTCTGATCTTAAACCACATACTAAACAGTCTCTTAACGAATCATTCAAGTTATCAGCGAGAATGTTATCATCGTGGAAGCCTTTCCCGTTGTTATTTTATTTTAACTTCACAATTGCCAAGAGAATGATAAAAATATATGTTAGTACTTGTGCATTGTGAAAATATTGGAATGTTTAATGTTTGTGCTTATTGGTTTATTTTGTTTAACGTCCTCCCGTGCGTGCGACATGCATGCGTGTGGTGAGTGCATATGTGTGTTTTGGGAGGCTGCAGTATGTTCGTGTTAAGTCTCCTTGTGATAGGCCGGAACTTTTGCCGATTTAAAGTGCTACCTCACTGAAACATACTGCCGAAGACACCCAGCAACACACCCCACCCGGTCACATTATACTGACAACGGGCGAACCAGTCGTCCCACTCCTAGTATGCTGAGCGCTAAGCAGGAGCAGCAACTACCATTTTTAAAGACTCTGGTATGTCTCGGCCAGGGGACAAAACCCAAAGCCTTCCTCACAGGGGTGAACGCTCAACTAAAGGCCAAAAGTGAGGCATTGTCAAGGGAGACGTTAGGAAGAGGACCCTGCAGGTAGGGCGTAAGAATTGTACCTGCTGCCTCCATTGCATGATCGTAAGAGGCGACTAAACTTGGGATCTTATCTTTTCTCTTCTTTCTTAACAACTTTCTTCTTCCTAACGTCTCCCTTGACAATGCCTCACTTTTGGCCTTTAGTTGAGCGTTCGCCCCTGTGAGGAAGGCTTTGGGTTCTGTCCCCTGGCCGAGACATACCAGAGTCTTTAAAATGGTAGTTGCTACTCCTGCTTAGCGCTCAGCATATTTGGAGTGGGACGACTGGTTCGCCCGTTGTCAGTATAATGTGACCGGGTGGGGTGTGTTGCTGGGTGTCTTCGGCAGTATGCTTCAGTGAGGTAGCACTATAAATCGGCAAAGTTCCGGCCTATCACAAGGAGACTTAACACGAACATACCGCAGCCTCCCAAAACACACATACGCACTCACCACACGCATGCATGTCGCACGCACGGGAGGCCGTCCTTAAATGACCTTAGCTGTTAATAGGACGTTAAACAAAATAAACCAAACCAAACCAAACGTTAGGAAGAAGAAAGCTGTGAAGAAAGAAGAGAAAAGATAAGATCCCAAATTTAGTCGCCTCTTACGATCATGCAATGGGGGCAGCAGGTACAATTCTTACGCCCCACCTGTAGGGCTGCAATAACAATCACAGCTTTGTACGGACTAGTGCAAGGCTAATCAACTAGAACCTATAAATACCGAAATACGCCTTTGCACCACGTTGCACACGTACTTTTTATTTCAGATTAACACACTATTTAATATAACTGTTTATAATTTTGTCAAGTACTGTTATAAATGCTTCCACGAAACGTTTATTCATAGCAGTGTTAATGCACCGGTGATAACCAATGCATATTCATGTGGAACTCTTCTGTTTTATTGGTACAAATGTTACAACGATGTTTATTTACTTATGTTATATACACGATGTACTTTAATAATGCAGATTTTTTAATAAGCATACAACAATATATTTTCTGTGTATGTTTTTTTTATTTCAAACATTCAAAATAATAAAATATGAAAGAATCGACGTTTTATTTTCCACAAACACTGCTAAACAAGAAATATCTTAAAAAAGATAAACGGCATAGTTTTAATGCTGGTGGTTATAATGTAAAACTACTGGTGAACTAAATTAACGAACTGCGATGTAATTAATAAATCCGCAGTTTCAGCACGGATAACAAAATTATATCAGTTTGAATCATTTTGGTGATAATAAGACTGCAAATGTGTCATTTGAATCGATGCATCCACTCATTCAGCTTGCATTCAATTTAAAAGGGGCATCACTGTAAAAACGTTGCAATTTTCACTGAATGCACGCGTTTTGTTCCTTTCCAGTTATGTTTCTGTGCTGTTCCAATGTTCACAGTCAATCCCTATGTCCAGCTTGACCACTCGATTTAGTTGCGAATCACTCTCTAATTTGGTTTGGTTTGGTTTATTTTGTTTAACGTCCTATTAACAGCTAAGGTCATTTAAGGACGGCCTCCCGTGCGTGCTACCCTCTAAATTTAGCGCGGAAATTATGTTTAGATCATTACGTGACTGTTTTGAAATCGTGGCAACAAAAACACACGATAGTTTACAAGGCGATATCTATATTCCATCTGGGTTTGTTGGATAACGATATTATACACAGTGGTTTAAATGTTAAATAACACGTTCTGTAAATATTACGGCACACATATTTATGTGTAAATAAGTGTAAACACTGTTCATATAGTATAGTGACAGTAGCGATGTACTGGTACAGACTGTATAAATATTACAGAGTTTGTGGAACTACTACCGAGTATGTGTTAATATTACTGAGTTTGTGTAAATATTACCGAGATTATCATGACCTACTATCAAACAATCAAGCAGAATACGAGCGGCGTCCGTATTACTGTTGTTTTCATGTTTGACTCTAGGATTGTGTTTGACCCATTTTCCTATTATTTCCTTCATTGCGGAAGCTGTTATCGTTTTCAACCCCAGTCAATTCACATTGGAAGCCATTTTTGTTTCCATTTGTTTTAGTTTGTTGTGCGCATGCGTTTATCGTATATGTCACAAAATTTGCATATACAGAGTGATAACATTTTAATAATTGATTATTGATGTGTTTATGTACATACATCATCAAATTCGAATGGTCATTGTTCAGAAGGTTATTTTTTTAAAGATATACCCAATAATATGATAAAAAATACTAAATAAATATTGGTTTACCGTGAGGTCCCTTTAACTTTGTTTCGTTTTTAACTGTATATCTGCATTTTGCATTGACCGCTGCATTGACCAATCACATACTTCATCTTGATCAGAACGCCACCTGTCGAGTCATATCCGGGGCCAAAAGAAAATTAGACGGCTATGCCGAAAAAAACAACAACAATGCCATCCGCAGGACATAAACTGAAACTAACGAAATCAACTGTGAACGCAATCAAAATTTCTAAATGAAACACATATAGATAACAATACAAATTAATTTTGTTGACACAATTGCCCCAGTTTCTGTTCTTTAGTAGACATACAAACATCAATTATTCAAAATATACCAACAAAACAAGGCAGGGCGAAGGGAGATAACCCCTACAGGTAAAAAAGTTCCAGGCAGCAACTCGTCCAAACAACCATCATGACGATAATTTTTCAACAAGATGAAACTGTGTAATTTTTCCAAGGTTTTCATCGCAAGATCATCTAAAAATAATAATTATGTACAGAGGGTTGACAATTCTAATGAAAAATGTAGTCAAAATATAGCTGAAAAGTGTAAAGAGTCTACACCAATTTATGACAATGACTTTCGCATACCAAAACGGCACGAGATTTACCAACATTTTGTAGCCAATTATCCGAAACTCTACTTCAGATATTCAAAATTTAGATCAGTTTTGCCAAGGATACAAACCGCTTTGTCAAAGGATGGGAATTGGATAAATTCTAACAAATCTGGTGAAAAAACTTCTAAAACATGATTTTTCTCTGGGTTTTTTTTCAGCAAAATGTGTCATCAAGAAAAAATCATGTGTTGAGGTTGAGTGACTGTCGTGAGTGTATTGACAATGACCACACCTTTAATCGACTGCTTCAAAAAACCACAAAAACCAAAATAGACCTTTATAAGGCATGTGATACTATAAGTTCTTTCATAACAAATACTACCACCTCACCTAATAATCTTGATGTTAATCAAGTTTTTGCTGCCACACACATCATCAATGCCATCAGGCCAGTATTTGATAAACAATTTGAAACCACATTTGATGTTGCAATTCCAAAAGTCCCCAGCTTCAACGTTCAAATTAAACAAGAGGCCCAGAGTGCTCACCTGGTTTCATGAGATATGAAACAAGAATGTTGCTTAAGTATATTTGTTGCTGGTATTGCTAAGTCAATATATATCTTAAGCATTTTTAGGTCACCTGAGACGAAGTCTCAAGTGACCTATTCTAATCGCCTTTTGTCCGTCGTCGTCCGTCGTCCGTCGTGCGTCGTGCGTCCGTAAACTTTTTACATTTTCGACTTCTTCTCCAAAACCACTTACCAAAATTCAATGAAATTTGGCAGAAAGTTTCTATGGCTGAAGGTCAACCAAAATTATGAATTATATGGTCCCCAGCCCCCAGGGGCCTGAGGGGTGGGGCCAAAAAGGGTCAAATTGACTAAAACTTCAAAAATCTTCTTCTCTACTCTCAGATATGGTAGAATCAAATACTCTTTATAGATGGAAGGGTCTTAAGGTGCTTTATAAAAATTGTGAATTTCATGACCCTGGGGTCTCACGTTTGCCCCTGGTGAGGGGGTAAACTTTACTATAGTTTATATAGGGAAATCACATTTTTGACTATTATTTGTTGGATTTGTATTGGAATTCATTCTAACTTGGTTCAAATTATCAGCATTGGATTACACTTTGATGGTATGTACATGTTGGCCCTAGTTGACCCCCAGGGGCTGGTGGGCGGGGCCAAAAAGGGTCAAATTGACTAAAATTTCAAAAATCTTCTTCCCTACTCGCAGATATGGTAGAATCAAATACTCTTCATAGATGGAAGGGTCTTAAGGTGCTTTACCAAAATTGTGAATTTCATGACCCTGGGGTCTCACGTTTGCCCCTGGGGAGGGGGTAAACTTTACTACAGTTTATATAGGGAAATCACATTTTTGACTATTATTTGTTGGATTTGTATTGCAATTCATTCTAACTTGGTTCAAATTATCATCATGGGATTACAGTTTGATGTTATGTACATGTTGGCCCTAGTTGACCCCAGGGACTGGTGGGCGGGGCCAAAAAGGGTCAAATTGACTGAAATTTCAAAAATCTTATCTACTATATGTTAGAATCAAATACTCTTCATAGACTGACCCCATTAGGACTGATGGGTGGGGCCAAAAAGGGTCAATTTAGTTGGCCGAAATATTTCAAATCTCAGGTGACTGTTAAGGCCCTTTGGGCCTCTTGTATACGGGTACCTGTACATTGGTTTTATTTTAATACTACAAATGTCAAAAAGTGCATTAATCCATGAACTTGACGTTTGGCTCGAACCTATAGGGATGCTACCACACAAATGTGAGTGATATACATTGCTTAGTTTCAGAGCAGAACTTGTTTAGACCAATTGACCCCTTTTGACCCTGCCCTCTGCCCCCTTGGGGGTCAGCTCCTTCCTTTATGCAATCTTGAATCCCTACCCCAATAGGATGCTACCAGTGAAACCATTGCTAAGTTTCAGAGAATAAGTTGTTTAAATCAATTTAGCCAAATTGACCCCTTTTGGCCCCACCCCTCAGTCCCCTGGCGGCCCGGGCCAACCCCAATATTTTATTACAAATTTGAATTCCAACCCCATAACCATGCTACCATACATATGTGAGTAATATCCATTGCTTAGTTTCAGAGAAGAAGTTGTTTAAACAAATTGACCAATTTTGGCCCCGTCCCTCACGCCCCTGGGGGGTTAGCCCCACCATTTGTACAATTTTGAATCCCCACCCCACAGGGATGTTATCAGTAAAATATGAGCGATATCCATTTGTAACAGAGCGCAGGATTAATTAAATTTAAATCACTGCCTCCGCTAGAGATCGAACCCGGGACATCTGTCTTACTAGTCTTACGCTCAACCGATCGAGCTAAAGAGAAGATCTCTCTAGCCGAGCGGTATATTGCGGCTAGTATTTACCAGGGTTACATACTCCCCCTCCAGGAAAGAACTCGTCCTCGAGTTTCCAGGGGTAACAGCGATGCTTTCGCAAGCAGCGATGAGTATCATTCCCGAGTCCCTACATGGGCGCCAATGTAACAGAGCGCAGGATTAATTAAATTTAAATCACTGCCTCCGCTAGGGATCGAACCCGGGACCTCTGTCTTACTAGTCTTACGCTCAACCGATCGAGCTAAAGAGAAGATCTCTCTAGCCGAGCAGTATATTGCGGCTAGTATTTACCAGGGTTACATATTGCTTAGTTTCAGAGGGGAAGTCGTTTATATCAATTCTGCCAACTGACCCCTTTTGGCCTCGCCCCTCAGCCCCCAGGGGGGTCGGCCCCGTCATTTGTACAATTTCAAATTCCTACCCCAAGGCGATGCTACCAGAAAAATGAGCGACAGCCATTGCTTGGTATCAGAGAATAAGTCGTTTATATCAATAGCACCAAATTGACCCATTTTGGCCCCGCCCCAGAGGCCCCTAGGGGGTCAGCCCAATCATTTGTACAATTTTGAATCCCCACACCATAGTGATGCTACCAGGCAAATATGAGCGACAGCCATTGCTCGGTTCAGAGAAGAAGTCGTTTATATCAATAAAGCCGGATTGACCACATTCGGCCCGCCCCACAGGCCCCTGAGGGGTCAGCCCCATCATTTGCACAATTTTGAATCCCCACCCCATAATGATGCTACCAGGCAAATATGAGCGATAGCCAATGCTTGGTTTCAGAGAAGTCCTTTATATGAATATAGCCGGATTGACCACATTCGGCCCCGCCCCTCAGGCCCCTGGGGGGTCAGCCCCATCATTTGTACAATTTTGAATCCCCACCCCATAGTGATGCTACCAGGCAAATATGAGCGACAGCCATTGCTCGGTTTCAGAGAAGAAGTCGTTTATATCAACAAGAGGCCCAGAGGGCCTGTATCGCTCACCTGGTTTCATGAGATATGAAACAAGAACTATGCTTAAGTATATTTGCCACTGGTATTGCTATGTCAATATATATCATATGCATTTGATATGGTTACATGAACATTGTTTTTATTGTAATTCTAAAAATGTCAATTTAGCCAAATTGATCCCTTTTGGCCCCGCCCCTCAGCCCCCCGGGGGTTAGCCCCACCAATTGTACAATTTTGAATCCCTACCCCAAGGGGATGTTACCAAGCGAATATGAGCGATATATATATCCATTGCTTAGTTTCAGAGAAGAAGTTGTTTATATCAATTTAGGCAAATTGACCCCTTCTGGCCCGCCCCTCAGCTCTGCCCTGCAGGTAGGGCTTAAGAATTGTACCTGCTGCCCCCATTGCATGATCGTAAGAGGCGACTAAACTTGGGATCTTATCTTTTCTCTTCTTTCTTGATAACTTTCTTCCTAATGTCTCCCTTGACACTGCCTCACTTTTGGCCTTTAGTTGAGCGTTCGCCCCTGTGAGGAAGGCTTTGGGTTCTGTCCCCTGGCCGAGACATACCAGAGTCTTTACAAATGGTAGTTGCTGCTCCTGCTTAGCGCTCAGCATACAAGGAGTGGGACGACTGGTTCGCCCGTTGTCAGTATAATGTGACCGGGTGGGGTGTGCTGCTGGGTGTCTTCGGCAGTATGCTTCAGTGAGATAGCACTTTAAATCGGCAAAAGTTCCGGCCTATCACAAGGAGACCTAACACGAACATACCGCAGCCTCCCAAAACACACATACGCACTCACCACACTCATGTATGTCGCACGCACGGGAGGCCGTCCTTAAATGACCTTAGATGTTAATAGGACGTTAAACAAAATAAACCAATAAACCAAACTCAGGGGGGTCAGCCCTATCATTTGTACAATTTTGAATCCCTACCCCAAGGGGATATTACCGGTCAAATATGTGAGATATCCATTGCTTAGTTTCAGAGGAGAAGTCGTTTATATCAATCTAGCCAAACTGGCCCTTTTTGGCCCCGCCCCTAACAAACCCAGGGGGTTAGCCCCACTAATTGTACAATTTTGAATTCCTACCCCAAGTAGGTGCTACAAGGCAAATACGTGATATATCCATTGCTCGGTTTCAGAGGAGAAGTTGTTTATATCAATTTAGCCAAATTGACCCTGTTTGGCCCCGCCCCTCAGCGCCCCGGGGGGTCAGCCCCACCATTTGTACAATTTTGAATCCCCACTCAGTAGTGATGCTACCAGGCAAATATGAGCGATATCAATTGCTCGGTTTCAGAGAAGAAGTCGTTTATATCAATAGAGCCCAATTGACCACATTTGACCCCGCCCCTCAGGCCCCTGGGGGGTCAGCCCCATCATTTGTACAATTTTGAATCCCCACCACATAGTGATGCTACCAGGAAAATATGAGCAATATCCAATGCTCGGTTTCAGAGAAGAAGTCGTTTATATCAATATAGCCCAATTGACCTCATTTGGCCCCGCCCCAGAGGCCCCCAGGGGGTCAGCCCCATCATTTGTACAATTTTGAATCCCCAACCCATAGTGATGCTACCAAGCAAATATGATCAATATCCATTGCTCGGTTTCCGAGAAGAAGTCGTTTATATCAAAATAGCTAACTTGACCCCTTTTGGCCCCGCCCTAGAGGCGCCCAGGGGGTCAGCCCCATCATTTGTACAATTTTGAGTCCCCTACCCATGGGGATGCTTCTGACCAAATTTGGTGAAATTCCGATCAGCGGTTATGAAGAAGAAGTCAAATAAGTCAATTGTTGACGGACGGACGGACGACAGACGGACGACGGACGGACGGACGACGGACGCCACGGTATGGCATACGCTCACCTTGGTCCTTAGGACCAGGTGAGCTAATAAAGCCGGATTGACCACATTCGGCCCCACCCCTCCGGCCCCTGGGGGGTCAGCCCAATCATTTGTACAATTTTGAATCCCGACCCCATAATGATGCTACCAGGCAAATATGAGCGACAGCCATTGCTCGGTTTCAGAGAATAAGTCGTTTATATCAATAAAGCCGGATTGACCACATTCGGCCCGCCCCTCAGGCCCCTGAGGGGTCAGCCCCATCATTTGCACAATTTTGAATCCCCACCCCATAATGATGCTACCAGGCAAATATGAGCGATAGCCAATGCTTGGTTTCAGAGAAGTCGTTTATATGAATATAGCCGGATTGACCACATTCGGCCCCGCCCCTCAGGCCCCTGGGGGTCAGCCCCATCATTTGTACAATTTTGAATCCCCACCTCATAGTGATGCTACCAGGCAAATATGAGCGATAGCCATTGCTTGGTTTCAGAGAAGGAAGTCGTTTATATCAAAAGCGCCAAATTGACCCCTTTTGGCCCCGCCCCAGAGGCCCCCAGGGAATCAGCCCCATCATTTGTACAATTTTGAGTCCCCTACCCATAGGGATGGTGCTGACCAAATTTGTTCAAATTCCGATCAGCGGTTATGAAGAAGAAGTCAAATAAGTCAATTGTTGACGGACGGACGACGGACGCCACGGTATGGCATAAGCTCATCTTGGTCCTTTGGACCAGGTGAGCTAACAAACGGAAAATAAAAAAAAAACAACAAAAACAACAACATGTGAACGAACAGTTAAAACAATCATGCACCAATGCCTATGGTGACAAATGAAGACAATGTTATAAACTTTATTGCCAGTGGGACTTCTTATTCACAATATGATAGGACACCTCTGAGAACTTTTTATGAGAGACCCTGAAAAATCTACAGAAAATGTGTAAAAACATTTGAAAAAAGAGAATGACGGCATATGTAAACAAGAGCCCCAAAGGGCCTTAACGGTCACCTGAGATTTGAAATATTTCGGCCAATTAAATTGATCCTTTTTGGCCCCACCCATCAGTCCTAATGGGGTCAGTCTATGAAGAGTATTTGATTCTAACATATTACTAGTAGATAAGAAGATTTTTGAAATTTCATTCCATTTGACCCTTTTTGGCCCCGCCCACCAGCCCCTGGGGGTCAACTAGGGCCAACATGTACATACCATCAAAGTGTCATCCCATGCTGATAATTTGATTCAAGTTAGAATGAATTCCAATACAAATCCAACAAATAATAGTCAAAAATGTGATTTCCCTATATAAACTAAAGTAAAGTTTACCCCCTCCCCAGGGGCAAACGTGAGACCCCAGGGTCATGAAATTCACAATTTTGGTAAAGCACCATAAGACTCCTTCATCTATGAAGAGTATTTGATTCTAACATACCTGAGAGTATAGAAAATTATTTTTGAAATTTCAGTCAATTTGACCCTTTTTGGCCCCGCCCACCAGCCCCTGGGGGTCAACCAGGGCCAACATGTACATAACATGTACATAACATCAAACTGTAATCCCATGCTGATAATTTGAACCAAGTTAGAATGAATTCCAATACAAATCCAACAAATAATAAAGTTTACCCCCTACCCAGGGGCAAACGTGAGACCCCAGGGTCATGAAATTCACAATTTTGGTAAAGCACCAGAAGAGCCTTCCATCTATGAAGAGTATTTGATTCTACCATATCGGAGAGTAGAGAAGAAGATTTTTGACATTTCAGTCAATTTGACCCTTTTTGGCCCCGCCCACCAGCCCCTGGGGGTCAACCAGGGCCAACTTGTACATAACATCAAACTGTCATCCCATGCTGATAATTTGAACCAAGTTATAATGTATTCCAATAGAAATCAAACAAATATTAGTCATAAATGTGATTTCCCTATATAAACTATAGTTAAGGGGCAAACGTGAGACCCCAGGGTCAACCAGGGCCAACATGTATCTACCATCAAACTGTCATCCCATGCTGATTTTTGAAGTTTTAGTCAATTTGACCCTTTTTGGCCCCACCCCTCAGGCCCCTGGGGGGTGGGGACCATATAGTTCACAATTTTGGTTGACCTTCAGCCATAGAAACTTTCTGCTAAATGTCATATACCGTATTATTATCACATCCATAAAATATTAATCGTCATAAAAGACAGGAAAGCTGCTAATATGACGACGAGTTTGAAATACGTCGACAAGACTTTGTCAAAATGTTGTTTTTCTTCGCTACACTGGCATTGTTGGTTTGTTTACAATTTCACCGACATCGGCCATTAGGCCTATCTGCACAAGCGCAACACACGATTCTTTTCTTTTGAGTAAATTAAGCCTTCAGGTCTGTTTAACGGCACATGCAGCTTTTCATTTAAAACAATTATCGACAAAAGACCGTTTCTCCATTTTGAACTTACACATGTACCGTAGGCCTAACTGTTACCAGAAATTTGGGAGTTATTTGTTCAGTAGCCTACAGTAGACCTAGGCCAATTTGCAAGATTTGGAAAATCCCTCAGCCCGCCTTTTGTTTTCAGTGATGGAAGATAGTAAGGCCCTTTTTAAGGAACACTTAGGCCTACTTGAACTCTATATTACATACTTTTATCCAATCAATCATTTCATTACACATTTAACATGAAGTTTGCTTGTGCACTTACCTGCTGATTCGGCCCCGCGTCCAGCTTTCTGTTTTCCGGAAATTCCGTACACGCGTGCGCAAACATTTTCGCGGGAAGCTGACTTGGAACTGATTCATACAACACGGAAAGGGAATCAACTCTTACAATGAATAACTGTGGTTTGGACAATTTTTATTCGAACGATAAAGAGTTAATTTCTAGAATGAATATGTAGGTCCTAAGTAGTGGTCCAGCAAATTTAGAGCAAAGAATTAGGAGGCACCCTCTCAATTCTTCATTAGCACTTATATATGGACAGGGCAAGTTCGTTAACTCTTAATGGTCAAATGCTAGCACGGACGGACGGACATACCTTCGGTCCAGGTGAGCTAAAAAAACAAACACTCGTGTAAGAGCCATTTTTTCTCTTGCCGCTGAAACTGCGGTCATGTGATAAAAAGATTATGTATCGTTGTTCGTGCCCTCTATCATACCACATAAGCAATATACCATAAGTAATATTGCATTGTATATAGTTCCTAACCCTTTAAAATGAGAAACTTTTACATTTTCAAATTATTAATATATTCTTTTTTGCCTGTCAGCAATTTTGTTTTCCGATTGGTCTCAAAATGCAATATGCATAAGTAGGCACCAAGGGGAACCTCCATATGAAATTTGAGAAAGATCCCTTCAGTTCTTTCACAGAAAAAGCGATAACAAATTTCAATTGTCAAAATCCAAGATGGCTGCCTGTCGGCCATGTTGTTTTCCGATTGGTCTCAAAATGCAATATGCATAACTAGGCACTGAGGGGAACCTGCATATGAAATTTCAGAAAGATCCCTTCATTACTTTCACAGAAATAGCGATAACAAACTTTAATTGTCAAAATCCAAGATGGCTGCCTGTCGGCCATTTTGTTTTCCGATTGGTCCCAAAATGCAATATGCATAACTAGGCACCAAAGGGAACCTATATATGAAATTTGAGAAAGATCCCTTCAGTACTTCCTCAGAAATAGCGATAACAAACTCAAATTGTCAAAATCCAAGATGGCTGCCTGTCGGCCATGTTGTTTTCCGATTGGTCCCAAAATGCAATATGCATAACTAGGCACCAAAGGGAACCTACATATGAAATTTGAGAAAGATCTCTTCAATATTTTCTCAGAAATAGAGATAACAAACTTCAACTGTCAAAATCCAAGATGGCTGCCTGTCGGCCATGTTGTTTTCCGATCGGTCCCAAAATGCAATATGCACAACTAGGCACCAAGGGAAACCTACATATGAAATTTGAGAAAGATCCCATCAGTACTTTCTGAGAAATAGCGATAACAAGAATTGTTTACGGACGGACGGACGGACCACGGACGCAGGGCGATTTGAATAGCCCACCATCTGATGATGGTGGGCTAACAATAAGAACTGGAAGATGGACTGGAGATCGCTAAGGAGTTAAAAAAATAAGATATAGGACTTAAGTTGGTATCAGAATACATCCATTGTTTTAATTGGTCTCACATGTTACTAATGTAACTAAAATATGCACACAAAATTGAATAAAGACCAAAGAAAAACTTAACCTTGAATTTATTCTTCTTTTAATGGAATGCTACGCGAGAGTAATCCTCAACACAACACAAAACGATCAACAAACGTCTTCTATGTGAATCGGAATATTTAATAGATGAAATCTTAAAACCGCGTATATCCAGAAAGTGTACGATACTCGGACAAATAGCATGCGATTTCAAATCCATTTTGATGATATTAAGGGCTACAATTCGCTAGTAACAGAAAAACATGTTGGGGTGTCCCTGGCTCCTGGACCAGCGATCAAGAAACTCAATGCGAACCTTTGTTTGTTTGTTTGTTTTACGGCCAAACAATATACTATCGTTTTTTTATTTTTAGTTGAAATCAGATAAAATTTGCAGAAACGGGTAGACTTTAAGTTTGCACTATGAAGAGTACGAGGAATTATGCCTCGTAAAAAGGGCTTTTGATGTGCAACTCCATCATCTGGATGAGGTAATGAAAAAAAAATCCTATCCAAACATATTTTAATGTATTATTTTGATTGTGTTGATAATTACATATATATATATACATTCCATTTTTAGCCTGCACCTGAGTATTCGACAGCAACTTTGACTTGTACCGATTCGCAAGCATCTAAACTTGCATGACCGGCACCTATACCCGCACCTGCGCACCGAATGTACCGTTACAATTGACACCTGCGGTCCAGTGTGGGTCTTATCCCTATATAAACTTGGCAGAGAGAGCAGGACCACCACCGTCCTATTCGGTATCACAGCAGCGATACCATCCATACAAAAGTAACAAGCAGTAAATGTTCAATTCTACCTATGCGATATGTAATTTTTTTCAAATCTTTAGTTTAATTCATTGAAAAACAATCTTTAAAACCTTTTTTTCAAATCTTTAGTTAAATTAATAGGAATAAAAACAACCTTTTGAAATAGTTTCAATTCATTTACATATCGCATAGATAAGATTGGATGTTTTCTGCTAAATGTATAGTAGATATACGATGACGTATTGCACTAGTTTATCTACGGTGAAAGTTACATTTGGATGTCATCTATTTAACGTACATCCAAGATATATTTTTAAAATGATAATCAAAGCAATAAAAGTTAAATATCCAGACTATAGAAATGAATATGTTTTTCGATATAGATAAATACATCGATTTAAAATGGGGAACGGTTTCTAGGGAGTTAACCTGTCTCATTCGTAGGCATCCCATGTATATCTTTGCCGAAGCAGTATTTTGTAGATGTATTTGAGATTCTGATTATGTAATGCATATAATCAACAGTAGAGATAATTGATTTGTAATAGGAACAAAACTGAGGCATACATTATATATGGCTAAAATCTGTATTTAATTGATCTAATTTTTTTATATTTATATTTGGTATATCTAAACCTGTCAAATTGTGTGTCAAAATCAAATTTTAGTTCAAGCATTGAGTGGGAAGATTCTGTCGTTTTCAAGGAACAATCAACCCCAAGGAAACCTACAGATTATTCTGTCATCATAATTTCCAGCAAGATACCATACGTAATATTGCATTGTATATAGTTCCTAACCCTTTAAAATGAGAAACTTTTACATTTTCAAATTTATTAATATATCCTTTTTTGTGCAGTGTTTATAGTCGTATCTTAATGAAAATCATGTAAAAAAAACATTTAAGAAACAAATTTTGTGAATATTTTACAGAAGAGCGTTGAGGATCAGGAGGGAAAACAGGAGAGACTACTACTTGAAAAATAAGAACTGGAAGATGGACTGAAGATCGCTAAGGAGTTAAAAAAATAAGATATAGGACTTAAGTTGGTATCAGAATACATCCATTGTTTTAATTGGTCTCACATGTTACTAATGTAACTAAAATATGCACACAAAATTGAATAAAGACCAAAGAAAAACTTAACCTTGAATTTATTCTTCTTTTAATGGAATGCTACGCGAGAGTAATCCTCAACACAACACAAAACGATCAACAAACGTCTTCTATGTGAAGCGGAATATTTAATAGATGAAATCTTAAAACCGCGTATATCCAGAAAGTGTACGATACTCGGACAAATAGCATGCGATTTCAAATCCATTTTGATGATATTAAGGGCTATAATTCGCTAGTAACAGAAAAACATGTTGGGGTGTCGTCAGTAGGCTCCTGGACCAGCGATCAAGAAACTCAATGCGAACCTTTGTTTGTTTGTTTGTTTTACGGCCAAACAATATACTATCGTTTTTTTATTTTTAGTTGAAATCAGATAAAATTTGCAGAAACGGGTAGACTGTAAGTTTGCACTATGAAGAGTACGAGGAATTATGCCTCGTAAAAAGGGCTTTTGATGTGCAACTCCATCATCTGGATGAGGTAATGAAAAAAAAATCCTATCCAAACATATTTTAATGTATTATTTTGATTGTGTTGATAACTACATATATATATATATACATTCCATTTTTAGCCTGCACCTGAGTATTCGACAGCAACTTTGACTTGTACCGATTCGCAAGCATCTAAACTTGCATGACCGGCACCTATACCCGCACCTGCGCACCGAATGTACCGTTACAATTGACACCTGCGGTCCAGTGTGGGTCTTATCCCTATATAAACTTGGCAGAGAGAGCAGGACCACCACCGTCCTATTCGGTATCACAGCAGCGATACCATCCATACAAAAGTAACAAGCAGTAAATGTTCAATTCTACCTATGCGATATGTATTTTTTTTTTCAAATCTTTAGCGATACCATCCATACAAAAGTAACAAGCAGTAAATGTTCAATTCTACCTATGCGATATGTATTTTTTTTTTCAAATCTTTAGTTTAATTCATTGAAAAACAATCTTTAAAACCTTTAGTTAAATTAATAGGAATAAAAACAACCTTTTGAAATAGTTTCAATTCATTTACATATCGCATAGATAAGATTGGATGTTTTCTGCTAAATGTATAGTAGATATACGATGACGCATTGCACTAGTTTATCTACCGTTACCGGAAATCTTGAAGAAACTTCTTCGACCCCTCGATTTAATTGGGTAACACCATTGTGTCAGCATTTGACCTTGGTTGACGGTAAAGCACATTTCACTGCCCCACGAAGACGAAATATATAACACACAAGCACCAAAAAAAAGTAACATTTCGATATCTTTCAGATTTTGTATTTCTTGTTATTCGCTTTCTACGTATTAATATGACCGTAAAGGAAAAACACCTACATATCAAATTGGTTTCAATGTAAACAACTATCATAATAGGGAATAAAGTAGCGTCATCTCTATGCAAATTTTTACCGTTACGCAATATGTAAATTAGAAATTCCACTACTTCTCCTGTAATATCAGGAGAAGTAGTGGAATATTACCAAAATTTTATTATTCTATCCAAACCAATCGTTTTCCAGATCCCCCGCACTATAAAAGAGACTACAACCCTATTCACCTCACAATCGCTTGACCATCTCAAGAGATTTTATTTTTTGAAAATAATGATGGCATCGAGACATTTCTTCGGAAATGGACAATATGTCCAGTTGTCAGTATATAGGGGTGTAACCTATGTCCATATAAATGGACGCAATAACAGGTGCACCACCGTGAGTGTGGACGAATTCATGGACATGGTGCAGAACTATGCACTAATGGCAGATATCCAGTCCCATATAAAAAAGGTACGTATGAAAGTTACTTTATGAAATTCATTTTTTCATTAACTCACAAATTGAAGAATATAAAATAATGTCATCTTTAAAACAAATAACTAGTCAAAGCAATTAACATGATGTTTTGGATTGTATATCCTGATACTATAAATGATTAAATTATTTCCATGTTTAGGAGTCTTCCAAACGAATTGATACTACACCGCCACAGACACCGGTCCCATTGGGACCACAGCTGGTGACAGCACCACCACCGCCGCCGCCACAGACACCGGTCCCATTGGGACCACAACTGGTGACAGCATCACCACCACCGCCGCCACAGACACAGGTCCCATTGGGACCACAACTGGTTACCCCACCAGTAACAAAGGTGCTATTTTCTTTGCATTACTGTAATACTGTCGCATTAATCATATAGCATTTCATATTTCCATCATATTGTTTCACATCGAATAACTTAATTTGTTTTACTGTTACAGAAAAGGAAGAGGGATGAAGAGCCAGTAAGTATACTTATATTAACTCTATCATATTTCGATTTGTCGTTATCACACATTTACTTCCCATGTCTTAATATATAAATGTATGTTTTTCCAGTCCGAAGACCTGCAGAGAAAGAGGGTGAGGTTGGAATCGCCTGAAAGAATCGACGTTGTAAGTATAGCTATTTTGTACGATTTTTACATTTTCCTCCACAACTTTTAAGACATTTTTCCTATTAAACCATTCTCATTTCAGCTGACATCTGACTTCCACACAGTATCCATAGATGAGGAAATGTTCAAGGCCCTTATTACCTCATTAGACATGTAAAGTGAGTAACTGAGTTTTCTCCTTTTCATTTTAACTCTTTTTCAACTTGAATAATTGTTAATATTTTCTACAATTCGATTTTTTCTTTTATTGAAATATCTGTGGTAAAATATTTGTTCTCTCTCTTTTCAGATCTCCAAAATAAATGAAACGAATCGTAAAATACGTGTTTGTTCTATATTTAACTAGTAATTAAATAAGTATTTATATAATAATCCGAATTTTTATGTTAATGACCGTAGGGACTAAACAACAACTGTTCTGAAAACGTATTGAAATCAAAGTACTGAAAGTACTGTAGGAGGCGTTAGTCAGATGTAAAAGGAGATATTTGAAATAAAGCAAGAATACAAATTAAACTGATATCAACATGACTAAACATTTCCACTTAAATGTGTCAAACCAACCGGACATAATGGTTTTCACAGTCCTGATGAATGTAATGGTTTAGACTGTTCCGATGTACATAATGGTTTTAACCATCTTAAAAGTTGCAAACCTACTTCTAAAAGAAGTTAAACATTTCTTATTTCAATCAAACCTTTACTTAAAAAGTCAAACATTTTAATTTTTTTCAAATCAACGTCTACTTAGGTACATGTCATTAACATTCATACTTTAAACCATCTTTTATACTTAAGTAGTTCAAAATTTGCATTTATGTGTTTAAAACAAACTTATATTTTATAGGCCTGGGTATTAGAAATGACCAAACAATAAGATATGCATTTCGATAAGTTATAGCAATACACGATATGTATTGAAAATACAGGGAGTGTCTGCTACTTTTTTGTTGAAAGTGTACAATGTCTTTCAATATCTTGTAAACAAAATTGTTTATTCCTTTCTATTTTGATCTTAGAATAATATCAAAATTAGATTGACAGCTTTTAAAAGTTATTACACTTTTTTTTAACAAAGACCTCATTTTTAAGGACAATTATTTCAAAATTAGATATCAATTCCATCTATTTTAATAGTTCCAATGTCAATATTAACAATAAACTGTGATTTGTTGCTTTTTAATTTACCACCAAGATGTAGATAATAGCCTAGTAGCTATAGGTACTGTATATAAATATACAGCGTTTTACATGCAAAATATTGAAGAAAACTTTCATATTTGATATCAATTCAATATGATTGTATAGGTCCCTTGGGGTGGGGAAAGAACCCTGGGCCTATTTTTACATCAGGATTGTGTAAAAATGTCAATTTAGCGAAATTGACCTATTTTGGTCCCATCCTTCAGCCCCCGGGAGGTTAACCCCAACATTCGTACAATTTTGAATACCCACCCCATAACCATGCTACCATACAAATGTAGGTTTTATACCAAATTGTGCAATTAATCCATGAAATGAAATTGACTTTGGGTACAACCCCATAGGGATTGCTACCACACCAATGTGAGTTATATCCATAACTTAGTTTTAGAGAAACCAATTGACCCCTTTTGACCCTGCCCCCCGGGGGTCAACCCCACCATTTTTACAATTTTGAATCCCTACCCAAAAGGATGCTACCAGTCAAGTATGAGCTATATCGATTGCTTAGTTTCAGAGAAGAAGTTATTTATGTCAATTGAGCCAAATTGACCCCTTTTGAGCCAACAATTGAATTGCAGTTTAAGGATAATTTTTGATTTTGGCAAGAAAACATTCTTTAAAGGGCATGTCTGCATCATTTTTAATAATTTGCCCTTGAAACTTCGCACACACCTTCATAAGAGCCGGTTCTTTAAAATGTGAATGAAGGTCAAGGTCAGAGAGATAAACTCAATATTTGTAGCCAGTTACACATGTTACATGTATCTGTTTGCCAAATATCCAGCCTTCATGTGTATGTGCAGTTTTGGGTCATTTTTTCATTTTGGTAGGAATTTCTTTTTAAAAGTGCCATATCTGCGTCATTTTGATTATTTGACCTTGATACATTGCACACACCTTTAAAAGGGCTGATTCTTTAAAATGTGACCCAAATTAATAATTTTGAAAGAACTTTGAATTTTCTTCATCATTTGACCCCCGTGACCTTAAATGAAGGTCAAGGTCAAATATAAGTATAACATTTGTAGCCAGCCATACGCTATCGATGCGCCAAACATCAAGCCTTCATGTGTATATTATAGATAAAAGAGCAGAAACCTTTATTCTGCAATTTTGGATTATTTTTTTAATTTTGGCTGGAGAAAATAGCTTTATGATTCTTTTCCAAGTGCCATATCTTTCTGCCATATTTTTATCTGATGACAATAAAATATGCACATTCTGTTTCAGTGGACTATGTTCTTTTATATGAAATGAAAAAAATAATCAATATAAGATTTTTATTTTTGACATTCGAACCCATAACAAGTCGTTGGCCTTGACATTCTCTGACAATATATCACTGAGAAAAGTTTGCCCTAACCACGTGCTAACCAATTTCCAATGAAAATGAAATAAATTATGCTAAAATATGTGTGATGAGTTTCCTATATAAACTATAGTAAAATGTATCCTCTCCCCAAGGAGAATGCGACACATATGTGGTCATGAAATTAACAATTTTGATAAAATAGCTTAAGAACCTTTTGTACACCATTCTGCGATATCTTGGTCTTAAGAAGAAGTCCGACGCATGACGACAGATCAAATTATAATGGTGTATATTATGAGCTGAATGTCAAAGGATTGTAAACTCTGTACAAATTATATTATCAGGCAGTCAGCCTAAATGTATGTTTCATATCTACCATATTAGAAGTTTGATGTTTTGTACGATATATATATATATACTTAATTTTTACACATACATTAAAGGAGTTAGCTACTTTCATAAATTAAGATGTTTTTTCTAGAGTTTACTAGGCCGGATGAAATATGATCATGAGCAATCAGTATGGTCAATATGAGATTTGATAAAATGCCTCTCGTAGTCAACCACTCATGATCACTCAACTTCTTTTTGTAGGAGTCAATATTATATGTAGGAGAATTAAACTCTCGCGATGTCTGTTGCACACAAGTACAAATAAATACATTATCACTTAAGCCGAAAAAATTCACACTTAAGTAGCAATAACACATAATAGTCAAAAACCCAATATATGTGATCAGTGATAAGAAACAGTACTTATAAGCATTTTTGGCAATTTATCCTGAAACGGCTATATAGCCTTCCATATTTGACATCCCACAGATTGTTGCTTGTATATATATATAGTTTTAAAGGTCAACATTGGAAAAAACCTAAATGGTTATACATGAATTCATAATGAATAGAATTATTGACAAAAAAGTTTCATTTATTTTCACACTTTCTGGAGACCAATAAGGAGATTGATGATCATTTTAAGGGATTTGTTCGTGACATGAAAATCAAACATTTTTAATGAAATTTCAAAAGCAAATATAGATTTATTTTGAAAGTTATGAGGATATTGATATTTGAGAAAGTCTTATATTATATGGATTGTATATCGATTGCCAATAGATATACATGTATTTATAATTTTACATGAAAACAACAAAAAGTTATATTACATGAAAACAACAAAAAGTTGTACTAGTACGTTAAAATGCAATTGGTATACATTTTGTTAATCTACAATTACTTTGTATTGTTTAAATATTCTATGTAATACAAACATTTCACAGCTTGGTGCATACAAATGTATATATATATATTACATGAAAACATTTGAACCAAGCTGGTTCAATAATAATTTAGCATTTTCATATATATTACGAGTGCGAGTAGCTACTGCAGTAAACCTTATCACAAAAATCCAGATTATGTATATTGTCTCTGTCGGGGAAGGTACAGCACAAATGACCACCACGACAGATATGTGCCAGTTTTCTTAGTTTTGAAAAATAAACGATCGAATTCCATCACGCCATCACGTAGGTCTGCCGATTCATAGATTTGAAACACAGGGACTTCGATCAGTTATCGCAGTAATCCGAAGGGTTCTGGGGTTGATATCGCCTTAAAGCTGATTAAAGTCTGCATATAGTATACAGCAAGATCGTCAGAAAATTCGGACTATAATCGCAGTAGATATTGTGATTTTGTGGTCTGGCCAGGCTTGAACAACTTATCGTAAACAGTTTCGTCCTAAATATATCGTAAACAGTTTCGTCCTAAATAAACAAACGCTTATTTCAGTGGGTCAACAAACAGATTTAAACTTTGTAAGCAACTTGCCTTTAATTCATAATGATAGATATTAATTTCTAGCGACAATCATCACACTTTGATGCTTCGTGTGAAGCCCGTGTCCACGTGCCTCCATTTTGACAGAGTGCTCGCTCACGTAAACAGACGAAACACGTGATAGCTAAATATCGGACCAAATCTCATAAAATCTCGTGAACAAACTACCAAGTTGTAAACAAAAGAAATGTTGTTAGCCAAAACCTGGAGGGTTTGATGAAAATCGGAAATTTGTTTGCGCTTGGGTTGTTATGCCGTCTTTATTCCTAGTAGTTAAACAAGTGTCCTCTGTAAGGTAACGTCAGAGTATCGCAGTTATCTCCCTTCAATCAGTATTTTCGATATAGATTTGCAAAAATCGATGCAGGTGTAGATATTTACAAGACATTATTCTTATTGTTTATTCAAAATAGTTCCTGAAATGTTCACAACATTATCAGCATAGTTAATACATTTCTGTACACATCTACTTTGAATGACGGACTACAATGACGTGCCTCATACTTGGACTAATAAGCGAATCATTACACCTACATATGTAGTTACAGAAATTACCACCAGAGGTCTCAAATTCCGGGCTTCCGCCGAAGAGAAATTTATACTGAATATACCTTTTTTCATGTAATAGCACTTTATTTGTAGTCGTGATAGTTTTCATAAATGTATATATAGTTCAACTACATCATATATGAACCGAAAGAAACTACAAAATGAACTGTGAAAGGAAATATAACGAAAATGAAAGTGAGAGATTGTGACGTCACAACTCGTAGGTGATTGTAATATGGCAGGCGTAAACGCCTCCATAAAAACATTTAAGAAACAAATTTTGTGAATATTTTACAGAAGAGCATTGAGAAAAACCAAAATACCCAAAGCTCGGGCTCGGGTCAAAAGCTCGGGCTCGGCTCGGGATACACAAATTCTCTACCACCAAGTACAAATGTATTTAATATGTGGAACAAAGGAGTGTCAAATCGAAAATTAGTCAGAGGAATTTGTTCTGGAAAACAGTGATTATGACCAGCCTGTTGGGTAATTATGGGCGGCCGTTTTAGGATAAAATACAGACACTACTTAAGTGCAAAAAAAGCCAAATGGCCATTATGTTCTTTTTACACTTAAGTGCAAAAGATTTGCACTTAAGTGTCAAAAAAATTATTTGCACTTAAGTGCAAAAAAATGAAGCGGTTTCCAACAAGAAATTCACCTACCGAAGTAATTTTTTCGACTGGTCCAAAATGAAGTACGATGATTGGTCGACCAATGGGCGAAGTTCTATCAATTTCGTATCGACCAATCAAATCATGCATACTGTCGCAGTGTGCCCTACCGATACGTAAACAATATGGCGGCTTCTATATTACCTCGTGTTAAATCTTGTAACCGAGCGACTCGTCAGCTGATAGAAGTGAAACAATTATAAAAAAAGCTTTGTTGGTTTTAAATGGTACAATCGATCAATGTGAAATATAAACCATAATAGAAGGTTTTTTACAGTAGACCTTCTTTGACCACGTCTTCCAGTATATGTTTGGTAACAAGTTATGGTAATATTACATAGTACTGTCTTTACCACGCAAATATCTATGAATTTATACTTACTTTTTGTGGAAATAAATGCAACTGCATTTGACTTGAATGCAAAGCTGAAAACCAGAGCTTGAAACTGTGCTGGTTGAATTATTATGTCACACCCCAAGTATTGATTAAAGAAATATTCCTATCTTGCAAAGAGTATCACATGTCATTGCGAATATCGACATTACCGGGAGTGTAGCATAATAAATGGGATTAACTGTAACATTTATGACCAAAATAATGTAAACAGTGAAGGAATAAGGA
>NW_022979152.1:0-37296 GCF_902652985.1 Pecten maximus
CGATGTACCGAACTCTCTTCCTGGTAATGGGGTACCGTCAAATAGTTAAATCTGTGTGTAAGACGCATGTTTTACTGGACAGTAAGATGAAACGTCTCGCGACGAATCTAGCCTGAATTGTCATTATTCTGAAAGCTTTGTCAACCTAGTCCTGTTTTTATTATTCCGGGGTTTTAGGTAATTTTCTAACTTCTATTTCCCGAAGGAAAACATTACAAACAATAAGAAAATGTCTTCAACCTTATTCCTCAACTCAATCTATCTTTCTTACTAAGATATTTAACGATTAAACTGGGGTCTTGCCTATAATTTTTGTAGCTGTTTGTATAAGACTTATTTTGAGTCGTTCTGCATCCTTGACCACTTTGTACACCTGTTTGTATGGACATCTCTACGTTTTAGGCGACACACGTTAAAGGTAAGCAACGAAACCAAAAGGTGACAATGGTCAGAAAACACGGAGATCCTAAGTATTGTAATGGAGGCAGCTAATCGTGTCCGTTCGATGTCCTTACTTACAGGTTTGTGTGTGTGAAGAAGTCAGCACACGGAGTTACACATTTCCGGACTCCGTCTGTATGTCCCGCTATCTCTATACACGTACACACCAGGCCTCCCGGGGACCCGGCACTGCTGGGGGCGGGGTGAGCCGGGGACCCGGCACTGCTGGGGGCGGGGTGAACCGGGGACCCGGCACTGCTGGGGGCGAGGTGAATCAAGTTGATGTTATACCCAGACGAAACACCTGTAATTATCAGCAATGTACATGCACAAACAAGACAAAATGTCTATCGTGTTTGACATTGACCGGACGATGTCTCTTAAATGAATTAAATCATTGAAATGCTTGATGGAAACATTACCCGGCGATTTCTCTACGATGTTAACGACGTCTTGATAGTTCTTTGCCGATAGAATTGCACGCATGAAGAACCGTCTTGCTGCAAGGAAATTTTCGGCATGAAACATCAGCTACAGATGGACATAAACATGTTTTCAAAAAAAAAAAAAAAATACATGTCGAAAGGAACGAAACAAAAAATTGTGAAGAATGTCAGCTAATTGAATCAGTCTCCGATGTCTTGACACGAAGAGAGTACTGACAAAACTCTACAAACTGAAGGATGTGATTCGACAAAGCAACTTCTTGACGTAAAAGACGGCTACTACTGCCGTAAACAATGGTAGATGTAAAGTAGAGTAAATCATAATACTTACGTATCCCGGACTTGTTGATTGTCTTCTGGAATACACTGTTTGCACCATTCATCAGATCGTTGGTCATTATGTTAAACATGTTTCCTGGCAATGAACCTTTCAGAGTGACGTTTAAAGATAAAAGTTACACACACATTATATATTATTACAAATAATTTGGTTTGGATTATCAAACTGTGTAATTGCCCTATCAACCAGGATTTAAGGACGGTCTCTTCTGTGTGAAAGATTAATGCGTGTACTGCCACGCGTACGTTGTGCGCATCCTTAAAATATGTTAGTCACTTAGAGTTACTCCCCTTGTTCTAACTCTTGTGTAAAACGTTGTTACAACGAACGGTTTTCTCGATGACAGATGTCGAGGCATCTCGATTGTTTATCCCAACATGGTTAATGCCCCCATACGATGTGAGTTTCATTGTTTTATGTAAACGCTATACAAGTGTATACATGTACATTGTGTAATTTCGAGATGTTTAAGGATTCGCGATGAATACTTGATTTGTAAATCTAACGATTTTGTGTAAAATGTGGCTGATACAACTTGTTGTTTATGTATTTCAGCCTTACTTGATTCGTCAGCATTAAATTACATGTTAGCACAAGACCAGGTCTCGTCGTCGTAATTTGTCGCTGTACAGTAAGGGTCGTGTGCTAGCTACACACAGCCATGTCCAAGCAACACGATTCGAGCTCAGAAGCTCATTTCGGCCAGGAACGGTCAACACTCGATTCGCCAACACAGCAGGAGTCAAACAGTGGTCGTCCATTCAGAGTCAGAACTCTGTCGGAAAGGGCAGGTAACGTTTATGAAGACATAGTGCTTTCCTGGACAGGAAAGTTATCTTCCATCAGAAAAAAGATTGAATTTGAACTCGAATATTTTACCAGTTGTAGTGAAACCCCAAACCTCCAAGATGTGAAAGATAAACTGAATAAACTGTTTAGTGATGACTACACTAACGAGCACTACCGTTTTATAGATTATCTCACGAAATTACGTACAAAACAGAGCCTTTCGGAAATATCAGCTCAGAAACTCATATTCGAAACCATACAGTTCAGAATACAAGCAATACTGAGTGAAGTAGATAACATCACAGGACCTTGTAATCCAAACACAGGATCTAGTAACCCAAGTCTTAAGGCCTCTACTAAAAAATCAGACACCATTAAATCTAGACCAATGTCTTCAAGGAGTACCACACATTCCAATAGTTCATCAGAATTAGTACAGATAAGAGCTAAGGCTGCAGCATCTAGAGCTGGACTAGAGTTTGAACGACGTGAGACTGAATTAAAGAAAGAAAAAGCCAAACTTGATAAGTATAACGCAAGATTACATGCTGAAAATGAACGCAAAAGGACTGAAATAAATACTGATCTTGATCTCCTGGAGAAGGAAAAGGGTGTTGTGAAAGCAGAAGCTGAAGTCCGAGCTTATGAATCAGATCTGAGTGAAGGTAGTGTTTCTACAAAAATTAAATCAGAACATGTACCAAGCAACACAACAGAGAGGACTCAACAATTTGTCTTGGAACAGAGTCAGCTTAATTCAAATGTGGCAGCATTTGTACCGTGCAATCCAGTTCATGTTCATGAATCCATATATCATACATTGGACCCTGTTCATACCGCTGAACCAATCCATCATGAACCAAGTCACCGGTCACCCGACCATGTTAGTGCTGTCAGATCAAAACATCATGCTCATGAACCCAGTCATCCTGAATCTGACCCTGTTCATGCTGCTGAACCAGATAATTATATTCATGAACCTATTCATCAGACTCAACACTCGGCTCAGCCTCATGAACCAGCTTATGCCTCCCACCCTGGTCAGGTCATTGAACCAGGTCATCGTGCTCATGAACGTGCTGAAATAACCCGTGAACAAGTTCACCATGAACCGACGGATCCTACTCAGGAATTTCCCCAGAATATATAGCGCGAACTGGTTAGCCCTACTCGACCTGAACCTCGCCTACATAAACCGAAACAGGAAGTATTTATCCAGTCCCTTTCTCCTGAACAGATTTGTGAACAAGGTCAACCATCATATTATGAATTCGATAGACATATGTCCAACAAACCAGCCAACTATTATCCTGAAATTTCACATAGTAGAAAGTATGGTGAAGTTCAGCACGTGCTACATGAACCAGCCTACCATACATCTGAACTTGTTCTAACTCCTTTGTCAATACAGGATTGCCCTCGACTTCAGGGACAAGTACGTACTACTGTACATCCTAAATGGGACGTTTCTCTCAAAATAGATTCATCACCTACCCATGAAACAGGCCAACATGGTTCACATAAGTCGATACAGTTCACACCCCGAGAAGGAACCCGAATTACTTGTGAACCAGCATCCATAAAGGCCTGTGAATCCGTTGAGTATAATTCTCAAAAACAGCGTGAACCAACAACTCGGGAACCTTTCATACCTTTTCATCAAACAGCTCATGCATTTCATGAACCAGTTGGCCAGTCGTCGAATACTAAATGCAGCTTTGGATATCAACAGCCAAATCACACATCACCAGGCGTACAGCACCATATCAGTTGTGAACCATATCGCCCCAGGTTTAGTGAACCAGACTGCCGTACATCGACAGGATTCACGGAATTCACACAGTTTCTAATGAAAAAGGAACTTATTCTACAAAGACTGAGCGGTTTCGACGACAAACCTGAACATTTCTCCGTGTGGAAAGCCAGCTTTTCTGGAATAAAATCTTAATTACACCTCAGCCCTTCTGAAGAGTTTGATCTGCTGATTAAGTACCTTGGGCCAGAGTCCGTGAAACATGCCAAGAGTCTTCGGGCATCAAACCCAACAGACCCTGCAAGGGGTATACTCAGATTGTGGCAGCGGTTGGACGAAAGATATGGATGCCCAGAGATGGTTGAAAGGGCTTTACGAGACAAACTAGAAAACTTTCAGAGAGTAGGCAAAGATATGAAGAAGCTTTATGAGCTGTCGGATATACTATCGGAAATAGAATCATTGATGGAGGTTCCAAAGTATGGAACCTTGTTGAGCTACTTCAGTTCCTCAATGGGGGTACTCCCAGTCGTTAACAAGTTACCCTATGGGCTTCAGACCAAATGGACTAACCGAGCCTCAAGGTACAAAAAACTTCATGGTGTCCTTTCCCCCATTTACAGAGTTTTGTGACTTTGTTAGAGAACAGAGCACTATGATGAACGACCCAGGTCTCGCATGTACTCCAGCTTCAGCTGCAAATAGACAGGACAGTACATCCTACAACAAACAGAGTCATAAGTCGGCGAGACTGAGTCAGATTTCGTCAGTCATAATCAGGAAAACACAAATAGACAACACATCGGTGAACACGTCATCTACTCCTCTGTCCTATCCATGAGACCAAGCATTCACTGAATAATTGTAGAGGATTCAGGAAGAAAACCATAACTCAACGAAAGCAGTTTCTGAGGGACAAAAACCTGTGCTTCAGGTGTTGTGATTCTTCCACCCACAGCTACAAGAACTGTACGGCAAAGTTGCGGTGTAACGTTTGTGGTAGTGACAAACACCCAGGTGCATTACATAACAAGGAGGAATTACAAGATAAAACAAAAACCGAGGATGATAGTGTGTCTGCAAGGTGTACAAAATTATGTGGCCCAGGATTTACAGGACGATCCTACGCAAAGGCTGTTTTAGTTAATATCCACTTAGCTGGACAGCCCAACAACAAGCATCAGGTGTACGTTATTCTGGACGACCAGAGTAACCGGACATTAGGACACCCTGATCTGTTTCATATGTTAGATATCCCGGACAAAGACACATTTCCATACAAACTTTTATCATGCGCAGGCAGTCTTGAAATGCAAGGACGAAAAACTACTGACATTGTCATTACGTCGCTCGATGGTAGCTTCACTCTCGTCCTTCCTACAGTTACTGAATGTGCGTACATCCCTAATTCGAGGGAAGAAATACCTACCCCTGACATAAGGAACCATTTCGATCATCTCGCCGATGTACAGATTCCACCGTTGAATGATGATGCCTCCATTCTCCTTCTTGTCGGTAGAGATGTACCAGAGGCCCACCATGTCATAGAACAGCGCACTGGTTCTAAGGGGGAACCGTTTGCCTAAAAACTTGGCCTAGGCTGGACAATAATTGGCGAAGTATGCCTCGATGGACAGCATGCACCGTCTACATCCAGCACGCTAAAGGTCCAAGACTACTGTGATGCGTAACGGTCGTCCCACTGCACTCGAAGAATGTGACAATAGACTTATGGTCAAGGATCAACCAAACCTCGGAGCGGGTCTATTTGAGAGAACAGCACATGATGACAAAATCGGCCTGTCTGTAGAGGATAGAGAATTTTTGCAAATCATGGATCATGAATTTCAGAAAGATGCGAATGGTCATTGGTCGGCACCTTTGCCATTTCGGAAATCGCGACCAAGATTACCAAACAGCAAACCACAAGCTTTAAAACGTGCCCGCATCTTGGACGCGTCACTTAGGAAGGACCCAGTTAAGCGACAACACTTCCTTCTGTTTATGGATAAACTCTTAAAGAACAATCATGCAGAGGAGGCCCCACCCCTACAAATAACCGATGAATGCTGGTACCTCCCTGTGTTCGGTGTTTATCATCCGCAGTAAAGAGACCAAATACGCACAGTATTTGACTCTTCAGCAAAGTCCGACGGTATTTCACTCAACGACGTTCTTCTCTCAGGGCCAGATCTGAACAACACTCTTATTGGCGTCTTGCTAAGGTTCCGGAAAGGTGCTGTTGCCTTGACAGCAGACATACAACAAATGTTTTACCAGTTCTACGTGCATGAGAAACATAGGGCTTTCTGAGGTTTATTTGGTATAGGAACAACGATATAGATCAGGACCTTATTGAATACAGGATGAAGGTCCACGTATTTGGGAACAGCCCCTTCCCAGCAGTGGCTACATACGGTATACGGAAGACAGCTGAGCATGCCTCAACATTTTATGGTAAAGACACAAAATACTTTATCGACAACAACTTGTATGTCGATGATGGACTTATCTCCCTCCAGTCAGCAGAGGAAATCATCAGTCTTGTGCAAAGGACACAAAAGGCACTCTCGGAAGTTGGAAAGTTAAGGCTTCTGATTGCATCTAACAGCACAGCAGTGCTAAAGGCCTTTGACAACAGCGATCTTTCCAGTAGTATCAAGGATCTCAACCTAGATGTTGACACCCCTCCAGTCCACAGGAGTCTAGGTCTGTGTTGGAATATAGCAGCTGATCATTTCACATTCCAATCTACTGCGGAACCCAAACCGTATTCACGGCGGGGAGTATTAGCAACAGTCAACAGTCTCTATGATCCTTTAGGCTTTGCTTCACCCGTCAGTTTGAAAGGAAAACTTCTTCTTCGGGATCATGTTAACTGTACCCTAGACTGGGATGATCCCCTACCCGAAGACCGTCGTGAGGAATGGGAAACATGGAGAAACTCCCTATCGTACCTTAACCAAGTTCAAGTTCCGCGGCAGTACGTCAACATGTCATCGTCTGCAGTCAATGGTCAAATTCACATATCCGGCGACGCTCCCAGGAGGCTATAGCTGCGGTAGCATACATGAAAGTGTCTGGTGGAGATCTCTCCCATGTTGGTTTTGTCATTGGCAAGGCAAAGGTCGCACCCAAGCATCGTCATACCGTGCCAAGGTTAGAGCTGTGTGCAGCCGTTTTAGCAGTTCAACTAGGTCAGACCATAGAGGAAGAACTTAGCATTCCTTCAAAGGACATGAACTTTTATACAGACAGCAAGGTCGTACTCGGATATCTACATAATCGTGTTCGTAGATTCTATATTTACGTTTCAAACCGTGTTGGCAGAATCCTGGCGTTCTCACAGCCTGACCAATGGACCTATATACCAACAAATCTCAACCCAGCTGACCAAGGTACCAGGTATCTTAAAAGCAGAATCCTTATAAGACAGCATGTGGTTGACAGGACCATCAGTTTTGAAGGACCAAGTGCAACCAGTTGGCACAAAGTTCGAATTAGTCAACCCTGACAAGGATGCAGAAGTACGTCCACAAGTCAAGGTCGTTTCCAAGGTTACAGTTGTCAAAACAGAAGTCAGTCAGTCTGGTCTCGGGATAGAAAGATTCGAGAGCTTCTCTAGTCTTCAGAGTTTAGTGAGGGCTATTGCATGGATTATCCATATAGCCGATAGCTTTCGGAAAACTAATGGGATCTGTCGGGGCTGGCATCGTTGTTCGTCATCCCTTACTGTTGACGCTGGAAAGCGGGCTACTTATCTCATAATCAGAGAGGTACAGAACAAATTTTATGGCACCGAGATAGAGTGTTTGAAGGCAGGAAACCCTATCTCAAAGAACAGCAACATTCTTTCTCTGTCCCCTGTCTTAGACGAGGATGGACTGCTACGCGTTGGTGGTCGAATGTGCAGGGCTCAAATACCTTTGTCTCAGAAGAACCCAGTATTAATACCCGGTAAAGCCTACATTGCAAAACTCGTCATTATGGATTGTCATGAAAAGGTCAGCCACCAGGGCCGCCATTTCACTGAAGGTATGGTTAGACAGTCAGGTTACTGGATTACAGGAGGGAAACGCTTGATATACCAGTTGCTCAGCCAGTGTGTTAAATGCAAGAAGCTTCGTGGGAAAATGTGTCAACAAAGAATGGCTGACCTACTAGATGCTCGTTTAACGCCTGCTCCACCCTTCACATATGTAGGGGTTGATGTTTTCGGACCGTGGAATATCGTTGCGAGGAGGACACGAGGAGGATTTTCCAACTCAAAACGCTGGGCCGTGATGTTTACCTGCTTAACCTGTCGCGAAGTCCATATAGAGCTTGTTGAAGAGATGAGTTCATCATCCTTCATAAACAGCCTCAGAAGATTTCAGTCTATACGTGGGAAAGTCAAGGAATTCAGATCTGACAGGGGTACCAATTTTGTTGGTGCTTCCGACGACGTCCATATTGACGCTATAAACGTTGAGGACGTTTTCTTGAGGAAACATCTCTACGTTTCAGGAACAGTCTGGAAATTCAATCCGCCATGTTCGTCACACATGGTCGGCAGCTGCGAAAGGATGATTGGAGTGATTAGGCGAGTATTAGACTCTCTGCTCCTAGAAGAGATAGGCAAAAACCTCACACATGAGGTGTTGTCTACCTTTATGTGCGAGGTGATGGCAATTGTTAACGCCAGGCCCATCACAACAGTTTCCTCAGACGCGGAGTCACCATTTATATTGACACCAAACACACTCTTAACTCAGAAGACTGGAGACTCTGTGGAGCCATTCACAAACCTGGATGTGACGGAAGCGTATAAATCACACTGGAAATACGCCCAAGTTCTATCGGATCAGTTCTGGAAACGGTGGCAAAGGGAATTCCTGCCAACTCTTCAACAACGACGTAAATGGCACAAGGAACACCCCAACCTCCAGGAAGGAGATGTCGTCTTGCTGCAAGACAAAGGCCTACCACGTAATCGATGGCCCCTAGGAGTCGTTTCGCGCGTCTTTCCAGGATATGATGGCTTGGTCAGAAAAGTGGAAGTTCGTATCAGTCGCGATGGAAAACATTCAAATTTCATTCGCCCAGTAGTCGATCTAGTCAAACTTATTGAAGTGCAACAGTGACTTGTGAACTTGTGTGTTTGAAATGTTAAGCATGGACATTATAGTTATTGAGACATTGAGTTTACGTTATTGCGAATTCGCGTGGACCAATTCAAGTCCATATTTGAATTTAGTTTACATGGAGACTCTCAAGTGATTGTCATCAAATGTGTAGAGTAATGATGAGAAATTGTTTGTGCTATTTGAAATATCAGACGGGGAGTGTGCTGCAACGCGTACGGTGTGCGCATCCTTAAAATATGTTAGTCACTTAGAGTTACTCCCCTTGTTCTAACTCTTGTGTAAAACGTTGTTACAACGAACGGTTTTCTCGATGACAGATGTCGAGGCATCTCGATTGCTTATCCCAACATGGTTAATGCCCCCATACGATGTGAGTTTCTTTGTTTTATGTAAACGCTATACAAGTGTATACATGTACATTGTGTAATTTCGAGATGTTTAAGGATTCGCGATGAATACTTGATTTTTAAATCTAACGATTTTGTGTAAATTGTGTCTGATACAACTTGTTGTTTCTGTATTTCAGCCCTACTTGATTCGTCAGTATTAAATTACATGTTAGCACAAGACCAGGTCTCGTCGTCGTAATTTGTCGCTGTACAATGCGTTTACTAAGTATGTGTGTTTTGAGAAGATGCAGTTTGTTTGTGATTATCATAGCCTGGAACTGATGCCGACTTTATAGTGCTACCTCACTGAACCATACTGTCGAAGAAACCCGGGAGGACAATCCACCCGGTCACAATATACTGACAACGGGCGACCTCTTGTTCCACTTCAAAAGTGTTGAGTGCTAAGCAGGAGCAACACCGATACGTTTGATAGACTCTGATTTACCGCGACAAGGGGCAGGGCCCAAAACCTTTCTCACAGGGGCCAACGCTCAACTAGAGGCCAAAGATGAGACAAGAAGACCATACATACAATGGGGACAGCAACTCTGACGCCCTTCAGTTGGAGAATCAACTAAAATGCCGTTAATGCTTGTACTTCAGCTGTGTTTGTTTCTGAACTAATCTATTATTAAAATTTTACTTTGTTTATCGGGCGTGAGAATGATACCTGCTCATCATTTCTCAGCATGTGTGTAGGTCACCTGAGACGAAGTCTCAGTTGAACTATTGTGATCGCCTTTTGTCCGGCGTCGTGCGTCGTAAACAGTTACCATTTTCAGCCTTTCCTCGATAACCAACAGGCCCACAGACCCGATAGTGGGTCTGTAGCATGCTGGGATGAAGGGCTACAGAGTTTGTTCAAATGGATTATCTTGGCCTTCATTCAAGGTCACATGGGTCAAGTATGCTAAAATCTGTAAACGACTTCTTCTTGGTGACCAAAAGGAATAGACACCCAGTATTGTGTATGTAGCATCCTGGGATGAAGGGCTACAAAGTTTGTTTCATTAAAGGGCACTTGATAGCAAAGAAGCCTAGTGACCTTATAATGAGTCTTTAGTATGCTGGTATGTAGGGCCACAAAGTTTGTTCAAATGGATGACCTTGACCCTCATTCAAGGTCACATATGTCGAGTCTTCGACGGATATACTGGTCCTGTTTCCATGCCTAACAATTCCACGGTTCAGTGTCAGAATAATGAACCAGGATGTATGGTGAGTGCGTATGTGTGTTTAGTGTTACCTCGCTGAAGCATGCTGCCGAAGACACCAAGCAGAACACCCCACCGAAAAAAAAGGCAAACCAATAAGCCCTATCCCAAAGTGCTGAGCGCTAAGCAGGACCAGCAACAATCGTTTTTAAAGACTCTGGTATTTCGGCGGGGGCTACGTGCAGTTACTTAATTCAGTTCGAGCGAAGCATGTACTTGTACACTAGTGTAGTTACCGGCTCTGGTGAACGACATGAACCTCTCCTTGACTGTTTTCCCGTTCCATGTATCGGTGATATCGACATCCAGCCAGACACCGCCTTTTTGCATTGCTGGGGGTCCATCCTCAGAATGTCCCAACACAAACTACAATTTACGCTTTGTGTTAGGGAAAGCAAGATTGATTATATTTTTCTAATGAAATGTCAAAACTTTATCAACTTGATAATCTTCTTTATCTGGCAACTTTTATACACACTGATCGACTCCACACCTGACGGGACTACTTTTACCTTGACCTCGAACGTGTATGGTGTTCCGTTAGGCCCAAATGTCCTATATCCCTCCCTCGACCTAAACGCGAAAATGTTTGCGAAATTTGGATCGTTTTGTTGATTGTTGTTTTAATATTATAAGGGTCTTTGTTGGGAATATATTTTCTATTGCCTTTCTGAACTATTTCTATACACGTTAACATGAAATTGAACTTGTATTTACATAAAAAGCCCGTAACTCTTTTGCAATGGCGCATTAAGAGTTCCGTGGTAGTAAGAACACACTCAAGTGGTATCGCGATGTAGCAGTACACTTCACTCGGGGTCAATAGTTCCCATGAAAGGTAAACAAAACGGTTTTTGCTGTGAATGTCCTTAACTTGTAGAAAGCAAAGCCTCGTCATATTTCGGCTTTCCTCAGACTTAAACCCTGTATTATAACCACGGCATATATATCATGACTAGGTCGGGTGACTTTCGTTTTTAACCAATCAGAACTGGGCTTTCTGCATTCAACGCATTGATGTGTGCCAGATTGTTTTTTGTTTTGTTTTTGTTGTTTATTTATTTATTTTTTTTTCAATAGTAAATGGTAATTTTGCTGCATTTCTACAATAAACAATTGCAGTTATTGATAAAAATACTCATTTTACAACAGTTGTGCAAGCAAACCGTATGAAGTGAAAGCATAGCTGGTTAAAATGCGTCGAGCAGCCAATTCAGAATGGCGTCGTCTCGCCATAAGGATACGTCAAGGATTGTGCTACCGATTCCTGGATTTCAGTGACTACTGAATTAAAGTTAGCCTTGCATAATTGAAAATGTGTGTACGAGGTTCATTTGCAATCCATGCAAGCAACAAACTTGGCAATCAGTCGTTATATTTATATTAAGTATTACGTACTGTGTCGGTTTTCGGATTCCTGATATAGATGTCTGTACATCCATTGGACTGTGGGTAATGCCGACATTCGTCAGAAGAGGGTGCAGCCTCCACAACGGAGTAATCACCATATAAGGCAGTCACCTCGGGCTCAATGTTGAGAAGGAAAAGCTGAAAATAGGCAATATTAATACAAACTTAGTACGAGATGTCCATTACCCGTGTGACATATCTAACAAGGTTAAACCGTTATTTGATGTTAGGCGTTGTGTAGCCATCTCCTTGTGGAGCTGAAAATTGGCATCAATGATTATGCCATATTAACAATGGGGAACTTATTGTGGTGTCACTTGAACGTCCGTTAGTATTGCAATAAAGTGAATTATTTTTTCCCCGAATTTATAACAGATTTTATATCTAATATATTCCCACGCAAAGCATCCTTTTACATGTGAAAGAATAGGGACAAAAATCGAACCCGGCTCCTCGACGTGATAAGTCAACGCTCTTCCGCCTGAGTAAAAAAAAATGCTGCGTCAGCTGACCGAGAAAGACCGTATTTAACACTATGTTCAAACAACACCGACCCGTTGTTTTTACAATACTCCCACTGTTTAATAACACGCCAGGAGGTCACAGTGCAATTTGGAAATATCCACGTAGCTACATCTTCGTTATAAACTTAATATCAGGGGTACTATACAGTAATAGAAATTCCGAAACTTCTGGTAAAGCTGATGATTCCATGGATTTCGATTCCTGATGTTGCGGATTTTTTAAGTTGTCAGTCGGGTCTGTTTTCCCGTTATGTATCCAATAATTTGAAATAAATAAAACATATTTAAAATTTCGTGATGAAAAGCCTGTAGTGGGGAAGTACGTGTTAAAGTGGTAAAACCTTCTCAAACTCTACTCCAGCACCGTCAGCCGTTCCTTCTAACTCCCTCCTATAAAGTGGATAGTGTGACGTCACGGTATCAAGGAATCTTTCGTATGTTTTCCTCCCTTCAGCAGAATCGGTGTATTGTTTAAGGTTGTTGATATCATCACTCATTTCCGCCATGAAGTCTCGGATCTCTTTCCCCATACACCTCCCCTGTAACACAATGTAAATCACATCATCTTCATCCCATACAGACGATAGATTGTGTCCCCTGACCATCCCATACAGACGATAGATTGTGTCCCCTGACCATCCCATACAGACGATATATTTTGGCCCCTGACCATCCCATACAGACGATAGATTGTGTCCCCTGACCATCCCATACAGACAATAGATTGTGTCCCCTGACCATCCCATACAGACGATAGATTTTGTCCCCTGACCATCCCATACAGACGATAGATTTTGTCCCCTGACCATCCCATACAGACGATAGATTGTGTCCCCTGACCATCTCATACAGACGATAGATTGTGTCCCCTGACCATCCCATACAGACGATAGATTTTGTCCCCTGACCATCCCATACAGACGATAGATTGTGTCCCCTGACCATCCCATACAGACGATAGATTTTGTCCCCTGACCATCCCATACAGACGATATATTGTGTCCCCTGACCATCCCATACAGACGATAGATTGTGTCCCCTGACCATCCCATACAGACGATAGATTGTGTCCCCTGACCATCCCATATAGACGATAGATTGTCCCCTGACCATCCAATACAGACGATAGATTGTGTCCCCTGACCATCCCATACAGACGATAGATTGTGTCCCCTGACCATCCCATACAGACGATAGATTTTGTCCCCTGGCCATCCAGATTCCACAATTAAAGTGAACCGTTCGTTATCATTTCTTAAGCTTTAATGATTTTTGAATTCCGTCGTTTTTTCACTCTGACCACTACATACACCGTGTATTAGTCAAAACTACTGAGGGTTTGGTCATTTTAACTCACTAAATCGTTTGAAAGGAACCAATATAAAACCTAGTTTTTTTGTAGTCGCATTTTGTCATTATTTCCTCTTTTCAGTGCCAGAATTTCGTGTTTCATTTCAAATGTTGTTTTTCAATTTGTTTCTCGTGGCGAAAGCCTTTTTTATGATGTCTGAGCTCTAATAAGTGTTATCATATTCCTTTTCCTTTTATTATCATTTCCTGTTGGGTTGATTTTACAGGTTATAGGAACATAAGAAACGCGCATTATAGATACATATTTAGTTTTTCATACATACCAGCTCGTATCCAATATCATAGTGACTTCCGGTCAGTTTGAGGCTGGTTATCGGAAATCTGGGTGACTGGTCCATTGTAGATTACCCGAAAACACTGGGAAATATTGGGTAAGGTATAGATCAGAATGCAGTGTATGGAATGTATACATTTGTAGGAGTAGTTCGTATTTATCTGCAAACAGAAACTGTTTAAAGGTTTTACTAGAACTCTTCCCATCCTAGTTACACATGTTGTATTTTACAGGCCAAAGTTGTCTTTAGTTCGTCAGATGAAGAGGTTGTCACGTGTATCACCGATATAGTCGATTTGATTGGTAATACCATGTTACGTGATAATAACAGACAGATGAAAGCCTTCAATTCGTAAACACATTGTATGCGTATGATTCGATTTGTGGAATTTGAAAACGTTCAGCCAACATGTAATACGTGTGAAGTGTTACCTCTGGTTGTAAGCAATTAACACTGTGTGTGGGTAAGGGTTTACCAGTCAGCAGGGTCACGGCAAACCCCACGGACAAGAAGTCCACCATCAGGGTCACGGCAAACCCCACGGACAAGAAGTCCGCCATCAGGGTCAAGGCAAACCCCACGGACAAGAAGTCCACCATCAGGGTCACGGCAAACCCCACGGACAAGAAGTCCACCATCAGGGTCACGGCAAACCCCACGGACAAGAAGTCCACCAACAGGGTCACGGCAAACCCCACGGACAAGAAGTCCACCATCAGGGTCACGGCAAACCCCACGGACTAGAAGTCCACCATCAGGGTCACGGCAAACCCCACGGACAAGAAGTCCACCATCAGGGTCACGGCAAACCCCACGGACAAGACGTCCACCATCAGGGTCACGGCAAACCCCACGGACAAGAAATCCGCCATCAGGGTCACGACAAACCCCACGGACAAGAAATCCGCCATCAGGGTCACGGCAAACCCCACGGACAAGAAATCCGCCATCTGGGTCACGGCAAACCTCACGGACAAGAAGTCCACCATCAGGGTCACGGCAAACCCCACGGACAAGAAATCCGCCATCAGGGTCACGGCAAACCCCACGGACAAGTAGTCCATCATCAGGGTCACGGTAAAGCCCACGGACAAGAAATCCGCCATCAGGGTCACGGCAAACCCCACAGACAAGAAATCCGCCATCAGGGTCACGGCATACCCCACGGACAAGAAGTCCACCATCAGGGTCACGGCAAACCCCACGGACTAGAAGTCCACCATCAGGGTCACGGCAAACCCCACGGACAAGAAGTCCACCATCAGGGTCACGGCAAACCCCACGGACAAGAAGTCCACCATCAAGGTCACGGCAAACCCCACGGACAAGAAGTCCACCATCAGGGTCACGGCAAACCCCACGGACAAGAAGTCCACCATCAGGAGCACGGCAAACCCCACGGACAAGAAGCCCACCATCAGGAGCACGGCAAACCCAACGGACAAGAAATCCGCCATCAGGGTCACGGCAAACCCCACGGACATGAAATCCGCCATCAGGGTCACGGCAAACCCCACGGACAAGAAGTCCACCATTAGGGTCACGGCAAACCCCACGGACAAGAAATCCGCCATCAGGGTCACGACAAACCCCACGGACAAGAAGTCCACCATCAGGGTCACGACAAACCCCACGGACAAGAAGTCCACCATCAGGGTCACGGCAAACCTCACGGACAAGAAATCCGCCATCAGGGTCACGGCAAACCCCACGGACAAGAAATCCGCCATCAGGGTCACGACAAACCCCACGGACAAGAAGTCCACCATCAGGGTCACGGCAAACCTCACGGACAAGAAGTCCACCATCAGGGTTTACCAGTCAGTAGGGTCACGGCACATCCCGCGAAGGATAAGAAATCCACCATCAGGGTTTACAAGCCACCAGTATTTAATTATTGTACAGAAGAAACACATGAATATAACCAGGAGCATACATTACATTTATATTGAAACTAGCAAATATCCCCAGTCCCTGGAAACTCTTATGAGTGGGTTAAATAATTTCACTTTGGTTCTTGATTTCGTGTTATGATGGCTTTGCATGTTGACGTTGGCATTAAAAACTAGTTATGTATTTTATATATATATATCATATTTTTTGTTATATATGGGAGATAACGCCGGTGTGTGTTATGAAAGGTAACATAATTATATTATAAGGTACGCCATTGATGACATGTTGGACAACACAAAACAAATCTAAATCTTAACCAGTTTGTTTGACTAAAGTAGTTACTTACCGTGGACTGAAATTTTGTTGAACAAAGACCTAGTATAGTATCTGCTCTGGTGTCTACACCAGGTCGCAAAGTACTGAATGTTACCTGACTATGACAGACCTTGAAGATTACACAAGATGTTACACTAAGGTGACACGTAAGGATCAGGTTTAATTTTTAAAAAGTCTTCACGTATACTTCGGCGACTTGTCGACATAACAAAACGAAAAACTGTGAAAACTGGTATGTTAACTTTTTTAAGGGGCGTTATATCGCCCCAAAAGAGTTTTTGGCATAGATCGCAGATCGCAACCTTCCATGTAAATCTATGTAGGATAAATGTCACGTCGAACTGAATGCCTCACATGGACGGATGTTTGGACTTTATAAATATCACGTCGAACTGAATGCCTCACATGGACGGATGTTTGGACTATATAAATGTCACGTCGAACTGAATGCCTTACATGGACGGATGTTTGGACTATATAAATGTCACGTCGAACTGAATGCCTTACATGGACGGATGTTTGGACTGTATAAATGTCACGTCGAACTGAATGCCTCACATGGACGGATGTTTGGACTATATAAATGTCACGTCGAACTGAATGCCTCACATGGACGGATGTTTGGACTATATAAATGTCACGTCGAACTGAATGCCTCACGTGGACGGATGTTTGGACTATATAAATGTCACGTCGAACTGAATGCCTCACATGGACGGATGTTTGGACTGTATAAATGTCACGTCGAACTGAATGCCTATGGACGGATGTTTGGACTGTACAAATGTCACCTAGAACTGAATGTCTAACATGGACGGATGTTTGGACTATATAAATGTCACCTCGAACTGAATGTCTCACTTGGACGGATGTTTGGACTGTATAAATGTCACGTCGAACTGAATGCCTTACATGGACGGATGTTTGGACTATATAAATGTCACCTCGAACTGAATGCCTCACATGGACGGATGTTTGGACTGTACAAATGTCACCTCGAACTGAATGTCTAACATGGACGGATGTTTGGACTGTATAAATGATCTCATTTACATTTTCGGTACAGATTCTAGTAACCTGTAGGACTATGAGCCGAAATGAATACAAATACGAACGTGAGCTGAAATGCAAACTCACACTCTTCTATATTTACATTTTCACTTCGCTCCGCCTAAATGAACATAGTAAACTCAGATCACTTCATTTCCCATTGAAGATTTTTGGTCGCGTGCTTCTGTTCTGAGAGACGAGTCACTTTCTTTCCGGCGTGTGAATACATTAACCTAGTTTACAATGGCGATCGAGTTCTATACCGCCTCAGATTTGAATGCACTTTCAATTTGTGAATTGTGTAACATTGTTATAAACGTATATAAACACAAGTGGAATAGCCGCTTTATGTGCTAATAAAAATGCCAGTATATTTCAGACAGTTTAGAAAACAGGATCTGACAGAACACTGACACTCCCGATAGCACCGAGCTCATGACCTACGTAGCGCAGTAGGTCAAACGTTAGCTGTATCTCGAATGCCATGCTTGATACCATTTTAGTGGTCACAGAAAATAAACCTCAATGTTAACACTATTTAACAACACAAAACAGACTGGTAGCAGCAGTATGCTCTATCGAGCACAGGGACACATTATTGTCTTAATTTGACTCAATCTTAACATATGGAGGACACATTTCTTTACTTACTATTATCAGAATTTACATCCCAAAACGCCAGTGTGACAATGAAATCCAATATTTCAAGAACACCATGTACATCTTCAGCTAACCTGCGACTAAAATCCACATTGTTACACTTTTTTTCTGGAGCTCTGAATATCCCGGCTATTAGACTGCATCACATACGGTCACAGGGGTTCGGCGGTAAATTTTGAGTAACATATGACATCTATAAATAATCGAAAGACTAGAAATCCAACATTCATTCAAATTATAAAACCTTTCAATATCCTTTTTTCAAGGCTTTAGAGAGTATATAAACTCTGTTTTTAATGTTGTGATATTTCACTGAACAGCTGTCGTCAAGTTAATCTTGTGCTCATTAGTTCACTTCATTTGCACGAGGTTTACTTCTCTTCATCAGTCCATGCAAGCAACAAAATTGACAATCAATCCTTAATTGAGGTTATAGAAAATCGTCGTGGTTTTATCAATCCCCGCTAAATTACCATTTTTTAAGAATAGGAAATGACAGTTCTGCATAAAGTCGCCCCTCCTTCTTTAGTTATAGTAAAGTCCCTCCCTATCGGGATGGACGGTGACGGACCAGTGAGGAATGAGGGACTGACCCCGTGACCTCTAATTGGAATGACTTCTTAAGTCCTAATATTAATTAGAAGGTATAACCGTATTGAGGGATGAGAGCTATATATCAAGTCAAGTCTATATTTAACACAACCAGTTTTAACCGACTTTGATGTGTATAAGACTGGCATATAAAACTATGTAAAGTAGATTAATGATTCATTCTTTGGTCATGGGTTGGAAAGTTTAAACAACCCTATCAGTTACGCAGGCCTTGAGAAAATATATAAATATCTCAGGAAGGATGGTAAATATAAGGTTGGCTTTCATGCAATTTGCCGATTTCTTCAAGATTTCGATGCCTACAGCTTACAGCTTACGTTACAAGCTTAAGACTAGAAAAGTGATATCGCAGGGTTTCGATGCTTAATGGGACATGGATCTTGCTGACGTATCTAACCTTGTGAAAGAAAACGACGGACTGCGGTATTTATTCGTTGCCATTGACGTGTTTTCGCGTCATTTATGGGTTGTTCCTTTGAAGAATAAACAAAATCAGTCTATCATTGACGGATTCAAACATATCTTTAGTCAGGGCAGAAAACCACAAGAAGTCAGATCGGATCTGGGCAGTGAGTAGAAAAATAGATGGGTAAAACAATATCTAGACAGAGAAGGAGTAGGGCATTACGTCACTCATAATGTCACTCATGCAAATTGTGCTGAAAGAGTGATCAAAACTACATTCTAATGACTCAGACACAAAGGTTTGAAATGATTCCTCATTATAGAATTATTTTCTTTAATTAATAAAAGTATGATTGTCACCGTCGTCGACCCGACTCTCCTCGTCTTCAGTGTCCCTGGTGGAATCTAAATATTCCCTCATAACATATCCATACCAATTTTTACTTTAAGCTTACAATTTCTAAATTTCGACCAATCAGATGTCTCAATTTCGTTACCGTGGCACCGGTACCCAAACTTTCCGAAAATGTTACCACGTTATTCAGTTTTCCTAACTATCACTATGTCGTTTATGAATAAAAGTGACGGAAACCTCACTGGCGGAAGAAATGAGAAGAAACGATAATAATAATAATAATAAATTTTCGTTTGGGGGACATCATTAATATATTAAATACATCATCCTGTTACATGTATATTGTTTTCTATGTCCTGATTGTAGCTTTATAATTAGGTCACCTGAGACAAAGTCTCAAGTGACATATTCTAATCGTCTTTTGTCCGTCCGTAAACAATTTACATTTTCGACTTCTTCTCCAAAATCGCTTAACCAAATTCAATGAAATTTAGCAGAAAGCTTCTATGGCTGAAGGTCAACCAAATTTGTGAATTATATGGTCCCCACCCCCCAGGGGCCTGAGGGGTGGGGCTAAAAATGGTCAAATTGACTGAAATTTCAAAAACTTCTTTTGTACTCTCAGATATGGTAGAATCACATTTTTGACTATCATTTGTTGGATTTGTATTGGAATTCATTCTAACTTGGTTAACATTATCAGCATGGGATAAGAGTCTGATGGTATGGACATGTTGGCCCTGACCCAGGGGCTGATGGGCGGGGCTAAAAAGGGTTAAATCAACTGAAATTTCAAAAAATCTTCTTCTCTACTCTGAGATATGGTAGAATCAAACACTCTTCATAGATAAAAGGGTCTTATGGTGCGTTACACAAACTGTGAATTTCATGACCATGGGAAGGGGTTTAAACTTTATTATAATTTATAAAGGGAAATCACATTTTTGACTGTTATGAGTTGGATTTATATTGGAATTCATTCTAACCTGGTTAACATTATCAGGATAACAGTTTGGTGGTATGCACATGTACAATGACATAAACCAAGAAAATGCTACCAAGAAGGCATCGCGAAAATATAGATAACAGTGTTTTGATTGGTGAAATTGGAAAAAGGAATAGACTAGTTATGAAAAATATTACTTTTATAGAATGTAAGGTGTTCGAACCTGAAATCTACCAGTTTAGAGTTATACAAATACAGACTTTGGTTGAGGGAAACCCATAATTTTACGCACCTGACCTGGACAATATTCCCCGAAGGGGATATAGTTCAGGACAGGACCGTAAAACCGTGGATTGCCCGAAACGTCTACATTTACTTGATCATATGATTTATACTGACTAAAAAACCACCCCAAAAACTAAGAAAATTGATTTGGGAATACTTCATCACATCACCGGAAGGTTAATATAACGTTTCGCCAGGTTCGTGGAATGTAATATTAACCTCTGCTTAAAAAACTACTTCTCAGCACAGGGGACATAATTTCTATTTTAGCAGGAGTTAATATAAGATTCGACGGAACTGGCAAAACATCATAATGACTCCTCGGTGATGTCATAGGGTGTTTCCAAGGGAATAATTGATGTCATGTGATCTCATTAGAACCAATGAGTGAAAGTGTTACATACCAATCATATAACTAAATACGATACTGACCTCACCAAACGTCCATAATTGTTAAATATTAATAGTTTGACTATGGTGTAAAAAAAAGCTCGGTACGGTCTTACCGTGTTTTTGTAGGCAGCGTTAAAATATTTTTTATTTGCCATTATCTATTCCTCAGGACCCATGCCATATGTAGTACAAATGTCTCTGATGACCAATTCAAGTCTGCATGGTGTCCTTACAGACACAGGAACATTCCACAATTTATCTACTTTTTGCAATTCAGATCTATAACAAACCTACAACAATGTGTATGTCGACACAGCTCATCAGTTGATACACCGATTTGTTACAAATTAAGTATTTCATTACCGCCACTATATTGTTTTTATTACAGGGAATTTTTTATATCAAGTTCACAACACAAACCAAGGACAATCTTATCTTAGAATCGTACGTACGTGTTACTTGACATGTTTTCTTGGAAGGCCTGTTTGGGATTGGATTTATGAACATTAGTACAAGATGTGAGTTGTGAATTGTGACCTGTGTAACTGCACTGCCTTCGTTGTCAATTTCAATTTATTTATTTCACTCAAGAGCTCAACATGAAATACAATAATACAATGATATGATTGACAGTAAAACACACATCTCCATCTTCTACACTCCTTAACTCCTCATACAGCGATAGACGCGACATTGCACTATTCATAGCCAATATCCATACACTATTCAAATAACAACAATCCTCCTAAAGTGATATACAGTTACTGTGTTACATGTTACAATACCATTACGTTGGTATGATACACAACAATACATTCACTCAGCCGGCACGTTTGTACCCGTCTTACGATACAATCCAAAAGTGATATACAGTTACTGTGTTACATGTTACAATACCATTACGTTGGTATGGTACACAACAATACATTCACTCAGCCGGCACGTTTGTACCCGTCTTACGATACAATCCTAAAGTGATATTATTACAGTATTACACAGTATATCACTCGTGCTACATGATGCATGTATTATAGATACTATACAATGTAGTCTAGTATTCGACACTATACAATGTAGTCTAGTATTCCACACTATACAATGTAGTCTAGTATTCCACACTATACAATGTAGTCTAGTATACCACACTATACAATGTAGTCCAGTATATCACACTATACAATGTAGTATAGTATACCACACTATACAATGTAGTATAGTATACCACACTATACAGTGTAGTCTAGTATACCACACCATACAGTTTAGTCTAGTATACCACACCATACAGTGTAGTCTTGTACACCACACTATACAATGTTGTCTAGTATACCACACTATACAATGTAGTCTAGTATACCACACTGTACAATGTAGTCTAGTATTCGACACTATACAATGTAGTCTAGTATACCACACTATACAATGTAGTCTAGTATACCACACTATACAATGTAGTCTAGTATACCACACTACACAATGTAGTCTAGTATACCACACTATACAATGTAGTCTAGTATACCACACTACACAATGTAGTCTAGTATACCACACTATACAATGTACATGTAGTCATACCATTTCACATAGCGACTATCATACTCAACATACCATATACTATTACAATATTACAATCCCATCTTACAGTGCGACCATACGACATTGTTACATACAAATACAACAAACATACATATACCTTCAATCAGGATATAACAAGAGGACATTATATACACTACAATAATGTTATATTTAACAAAAATGATCAGTAATATATACATAAAAAATGTTTACAATTTGATGAGAAAATTCACATATTATTTCTAAATGTCTTTCTAGTAGTTGTATAAACAGGGATAGATTTAATAAAATTTTGATACTGCATACTGATATCAATCATTTAATTTTGTGAACAGATGGGTTGGAGGTATAATAAATAGGTATATAATTGTTTTCTACGAATGTAAACAGATAATGATATTAATTTCCAACTCCATTTAAACATAGCGGTCAGATTTTGTTTTCACGTGGTGTTCACGTCCATCGCCCAGTCTCTATGGGCAGAGATATGTTACTGGTTCTGAACTTACAAATAGTTACTCTATCTCTTGGTTTGAGCCTAATCAAGTATTTTTCAAACAGAAATTGATTTTTAAATACAATATATGTTTGCCCCTTAGAGGAATTTCCAATGTCTGTATACCATTGTTGTATAAATTGGTCATGCAAAATAGTTTTGAAATTTACTCTAAGGTAATTTGTATCCATAGTGCAAGTTTTTTGCTGTAACCATACATAACTTAGTCCCGTGCAATTGAGTAGATTCTTGATATAGGAAATCCATTTAAAATCAACAAAATCATGTTCAGGTAAATTAAGCTTAAGCTTGTACATTAAACTAGACAATATATTTTCACGTGTAATTAGTTTATACCAAAACATTAGCATCCTTGATTTAATTTTAATATTTAGAGGATACCTGCCGGTTTCACCACAAATCATTATATTTGGTGTAGATCTACGTATGTTTAATTTTTTTTTTTACAAAACTGTACATGTAATTTCTCAATCATATTGGTATTTTCAAATCCCCAGATTTCAGAGGAGTAAAAAAGGATTGGGGATATTAATACATCAAACAATTTTAATTGAAGGTCAATTGGTAAAATGATATTTTCTTATATAATGTATACATTGCTTTTTGGGCCTGTTCAACGATTTTTTTTCTTGCTTTACAGAAGCTGCCGTTATAATGAAATAGCAATCCTAGAAAAGAGTAACTAACCTGTGTATCTAGCTCTTCACCAAAAAGAGTAAAACGATTTTTGTGCAGTAATTTTTCTTTTTTCAAAGATAATCACTTTGCTTTTATTGAGATTAACTTTAAGTTTCCAGATAGTACAGTAACTTTCAAATTCACGGAAAGCATTCTTTAGACCTTCAGCTGTTTCTGACATAACAATTGTGTCATCTGCATAGAGCATGATAAACAATTTAACAAATACACCCATGCGCTCTTGAAATAAATTATCAATATGATGGAGTTGGTCAACATTATTTTGCATTAACAAATTCTACTAAATCGTTAAAAAATATATTAAAAACTCAAATGGGGTGTATTTTTATATACTCATGTAATATATTATCTATACCCGGCGCTATACTGTTACGAAGGTTAACTATAGCCTGTCTAACTTCATTTTCGGTCACGTCACTATTCAGTATAAAGTCAAACATATTTTCGTTCATATCTGGAATAATAAATACATTTTTATCCTCATCTTCATCGGGCCTATTTAAATGCTTAAAATAATCATTAAACTGCTCCAAGGATATATCAGCATCACTGTTATCATATTTAGATTTATTGAATGAATTTAAAATATTCCAAAACTCTTTGGGATTTGATTTTGACGTGGTTCGTATTTGATTTTCAATGTTATGTCTATATGAGTTATAGCTCTTTTAAGGACTTTTTTTATAGTCTCTAGACGTTTTGTTCATGTTTACTCGGTTACTATTCGTTTTCTGATTTTCATATTTATGTTTTGCATTAAAGAATGCGCGCCTTTTCCTGTGTCAGCTGTAAACCATGGTTTATTCTTAGGATCTTTATATGTATTGCATGTTCTATAATTTTGTTTAAATCCGAAAGTATCGGTAGCCGAGCTTCGGAACAACTCGGAAAAATCATTAACTATATCATTTACTTCAGACTTACTGACCGAAGTTTTATCAGACAAAACATTAGGTGCGTCGTTTATATGATAAGATTTATCGACAGAACAATTTTGTACATGATGAATAAATTCATTTTTCTTATCATTCTTCCATGTTCTATATCGATTTTGACCTTGACCTTGACCAATATTAACATATTAACAGAGTCATCTGTGTTTTTCAAAAGGCCACTGAGAGTAGATCTAAAACAATGCACATCGGATATTGTCGGATCAAATGCAACAACTTCAAAATCATGTATAAAAGGGAATGTCCCTGACGATACGATTAGATAGTCAACAACAGCTGACGTCACCACAGGTTTTCTTACCTGACGATACGATTAGATAGTCAACAACACTGACGCCACCACAGGTTTTCTTACCTGACGATACGATTAGATAGTCAACAACAGCTGACGTCACCACAGGTTTTCTTACCTGACGATACGATTAGATAGTCAACAACAGCTGACGCCACCACAGGTTTTCTTACCTGACGATACGATTAGATAGTCAACAACAGCTGACGTCACCACAGGTTTTCTTACCTGACGATACGATTAGATAGTCAACAACAGCTGACGCCACCACAGGTTTTCTTACCTGACGATACGATTAGATAGTCAACAACAGCTGACGCCACCACAGGTTTTCTTACCTGACGATACGATTAGATAGTCAACAACACTGACGCCACCACAGGTTTTCTTACCTGACGATACGATTAGATAGTCAACAACAGCTGACGCCACCACAGGTTTTCTTACCTGACGATACGATTAGATAGTCAACAACACTGACGCCACCACAGGTTTTCTTACCTGACGATACGATTAGATAGTCAACAACACTGACGTCACCACAGGTTTTCTTACCTGACGATACGATTAGATAGTCAACAACAGCTGACGCCACCACAGGTTTTCTTACCTGACGATACGATTAGATAGTCAACAACAGCTGACGCCACCACAGGTTTTCTTACCTGACGATACGATTAGATAGTCAACAACAGCTGACGCCACCACAGGTTTTCTTACCTGACGATACGATTAGATAGTCAACAACAGCTGACGCCACCACAGGTTTTCTTACCTGACGATACGATTAGATAGTCAACAACAGCTGACGCCACCACAGGTTTTCTTACCTGACGATACGATTAGATAGTCAACAACACTGACGTCACCACAGGTTTTCTTACCTGACGATACGATTAGATAGTCAACAACAGCTGACGCCACCACAGGTTTTCTTACCTGACGATACGATTAGATAGTCAACAACAGCTGACGTCACCACAGGTTTTCTTACCTGACGATACGATTAGATAGTCAACAACACTGACGTCACCACAGGTTTTCTTACCTGACGATACGATTAGATAGTCAACAACACTGACGTCACCACAGGTTTTCTTACCTGACGATACGATTAGATAGTCAACAACAGCTGACGCCACCACAGGTTTTCTTACCTGACGATACGATTAGATAGTCAACAACAGCTGACGCCACCACAGGTTTTCTTACCTGACGATACGATTAGATAGTCAACAACACTGACGTCACCACAGGTTTTCTTACCTGACGATACGATTAGATAGTCAACAACAGCTGACGTCACCACAGGTTTTCTTACCTGACGATACGATTAGATAGTCAACAACACTGACGTCACCACAGGTTTTCTTACCTGACGATACGATTAGATAGTCAACAACACTGACGTCACCACAGGTTTTCTTACCTGACGATACGATTAGATAGTCAACAACAGCTGACGTCACCACAGGTTTTCTTACCTGACGATACGATTAGATAGTCAACAACACTGACGTCACCACAGGTTTTCTTACCTGACGATACGATTAGATAGTCAACAACACTGACGTCACCACAGGTTTTCTTACCTGACGATACGATTAGATAGTCAACAACAGCTGACGCCACCACAGGTTTTCTTACCTGACGATACGATTAGATAGTCAACAACAGCTGACGCCACCACAGGTTTTCTTACCTGACGATACGATTAGATAGTCAACAACACTGACGTCACCACAGGTTTTCTTACCTGACGATACGATTAGATAGTCAACAACAGCTGACGTCACCACAGGTTTTCTTACCTGACGATACGATTAGATAGTCAACAACAGCTGACGTCACCACAGGTTTTCTTACCTGACGATACGATTAGATAGTCAACAACAGCTGACGTCACCACAGGTTTTCTTACCTGACGATACGATTAGATAGTCAACAACAGCTGACGTCACCACAGGTTTTCTTACCTGACGATACGATTAGATAGTCAACAACAGCTGACGTCACCACAGGTTTTCTTACCTGACGATACGATTAGATAGTCAACAACAGCTGACGTCACCACAGGTTTTCTTACCTGAGTGTTTATCTTCACCAACTCTACCATTCACAATGTACAAATTGTTATTTTTACACAGGTCACTGCCCTGCAGGTAGGGCGTAAGAATTGTACCTGCTGCCACCATTGCATGATCGTGAGAGGCGACTAAATTTGGGATATTAACTTCTTTCTTAACAACTTTCTTCTTCCTAATGTCTCCCTTGACAATGCCTCACTTTTGGCCTTTAGTTGAGCGTTCGCCGCTGTGAGGAAGGCTTTGGGTTCTGTCCCCTAGCCGAGACATAACAGAGTATTTAAAAATGGTAGTTGCTACTCCTGCTTAGCGCTCAGTATATTTGGAGTGGGACGACTGGTTGTTCGCCCGTTGTCAGTATAATGTGACCGGATGGGGTGTGCTGCTGGGTGTCTTCGGCAGTATACTTCAGTGAGGTAGTACTATAAATCGGCAAAAGTTCCGGCCTATCACAAGGAGACTTAACACGAACATACCGCAGCCTCCCAAAACACGCATACGCACTCACCATACGCATGCATGTCGCACGCCCGGGAGGCCGTCCTTAAAAGACCTTAGGTGTTAATAGGACGTTAAACAAAATAAACCAAACCAAACCAAATACACAAGTCAAGTAGTTTAAATCCATAGGTATTTGGTCTGGATGACACTGGCTACGTCGTTGTAGTGGAATATTAAAGACAGATAACATTTCATAATCATGAACATAAGAATGTAACTCTTCACTATTATCTATATCTACTATATCTACAAGGTCGTCGTCAGGTATTTCATAGTCTGGACGTTGTCCAGTTTTATCATTGAAATTACCAATCAATGTAGTGCTACTTACATTATCTTGAAGTTCGTGTTTCAATCTCATTAAATACATCTGGAGACGAGTACCGAGAGTTTTCGGGTGGTATATAAGTACAACTTAAAAGTAAGTCACCCTCAGTATATGTTACTTTTTTCAGATAATTTGACCCATTGAACGTATTCAGATTCTTTAGAGTAAAACTTCAAAAAATGTTGGGTTTTTTGGTAAACAATTACAATTCCACTGGATTTTTTCTTAAAATCAGGTCTGTTTTCATGAAATATGAGTAATTTTCAGGCATTTCAAGAATATCAAAATTGTCAGTTTAAGTTTCGACAAATACAAGAATATCATGAGATGTAAATATAGCATTAAACGCAGGCAGAAACAACTTTGATTTCATACCACAAACATTCAGACAAGTGAGTTTTAAGTCAGAACACGCATCACCATGGTTACCATGGTGACTTACACCAGGACCTTTTGTGAGGTGTCCCTAGTAACGATGGCCTGTTGCTCCCGGCGTAACGGTTTGGCGCGTTTGGTCCTGATGATGAGACGGAAAACGATGTTGGGATGGCGGCCGAAGCTGCTGTGACTGCGATTGGGGATGTAACGTTTGAGTGTAGAGTTGCCCGTCGATATATAACTTATACACTCTCAACGTAGCCCCTTTCCCATGACGTTTCGCTTCCTTCATGATCGGGATGAGCTCTCTGCGCCTCTCGTTAATTTCGGCGGGGAACTGTTAATTGACCGTGAACTCATTTTTGATCTGGCGCCGACTTTATAACCATCTCGCGGTCTTTTCTGTTCTCGAATTTGGCTACAATCGTTCTCGGTTTCCCGTCGGATCTGGGCCGTAACCTGTGTACAACACTGAATTTTATGTCGGTCTCGATCCCTAGCTGACTCTGGATGAAGTCTTTTACAACCACCTCCGTGTTTTCTTCCCCTGACTGCTCCGGTAAACCCCGAATAACAAATTATCCTTCATGGATCTACACTGGAGAGCTAGGATCTACACTGGAGAGCTAGGATCTACACTGCAGAGCTAGGATATACACTGGAGAGCTAGGATCTACACTGCAGAGCTAGGATCTACACTGGAGAGCTAGGATCTACACTGGAGAGCTAGGATCTACACTGCAGAGCTAGGATCTACACTGGAGAGCTAGGATTTGTTCTTTCATCTCCTGACACTCCCACATTTGATTATCGCGAATTTGTTCTACGTTACTGACCCTCTCCTCAACAAGTGTTCGGTGGAAGTCAATTTCAGTTAACATCTCCCCGTGTTCCTTTATTTCACTCCTGATCTCCTTTATTGATTGGTCAACCTGCGCAAATCTAATCTCAATTGAGTTCAATCTGTCATATATTTTGGGTAAAAGTTCAAGTCTGAGGTCGGGGCAGGTGGGGGACTAATGCTGTGGGACGGGATATGATGGTACCGGTTGTGGAGACAGAATCACATTCCCGGTTTGGATTGGAGCGTAGTTTCCGGACATATTTTTCTGTGTGAGTGTGGGAGGCAACAAAGACGTCATATTGGTAGTATTTGGGTAGCTGGACTGATAGCACGGATTATAAAGTACATTGTGTACATTAGCCATGTAGCACTACTCGTTGAATATGTAGCATCGGGTACGTTGGACATACATTGTTCACGGGTGGCTGAATACTGGAATTACGTTGTTTACGTTTTCGGCTGTTTTTACCCTTAGAATGGTATGTTATCATCTAAGGGACAGTTCATACATCACTGAAGTTCCTTACCACCATACCTGTGCGTCTTTACCTGTCCACCATATCACGTCGGAAATGATCCTCCACAGTACAAAAAACCCAACTGAAAAGTACATAACGCCCAATCAAAAGAAGAACTCTCTCTCATTATGTAGAGTGTATATATACATGCTATATTATTTCATGCGCATCTTGAATTGTATTGTATATATACCAATGTTTTGTTACAGGGAAAGGGCTTTGAATAAGTTGTATAACTTGTGCCCAATCCCGTTGCTTAACGGCAATAAAATATGTTTAAATCAAACCCGCTGGTACCGCTGCGCCACATCGGCGTACTTTAAAAAGAACGCTTCCGTAGATCGTGAGTTCCGAGGCCGGGCAGGGCACGAGTCATAAAGTTGTCTTCCTTCGTCAATTGTTTTACCATGTTATATATATCCCATTCGACTAGAAACCATTTCAACTCACATTTCCTTCGAGTAATACAGCACGGTGTCCGTCCAGCGTCAATCTTCCGTTAAACAACGTCACAGTAATCTAAAGACATAGAATCACATTTTGCTTAAAGGTTTCTGGTGTGAAGAATAAAAGAGTTTGCGATAGAAATGACCCTAATCCATATTCAAGGTCACACGAGACAACTTCGTTGACTTCTTTGGCTAGTGGAAACAAGGCCTAGAATCAAGATATCCACGGAAGGTTTCTGGATGGAAGCAACCTCTTCAGATTAATCAACAAGAGGTCTAGGAGGAATCCCGGAGTCCATCATTGACTGATATTTATCTGTTCTATGTATGATAAGTTCTCTACTTTAGTGATCTGATAGCAAGGAAACCTACAAATGAAATCTAAGAGAGGTCTTCTGTGAATTAGGCCGGCGATAACAACCCTTTGTGGGGACAATTTCGGGATTAATTCAGGCTGAACCCCACTGATGCAACTTGAGAACAAGTTTGTAATGTGTTTTTAAGATGATAGCCAACTTAATGGTGCATATATATATATATATGAAAAAAATAACAGTACTTGATCAGGATAATTTCCGGAAAGTTAGAGCTAAATTTCACGGGTTGAACATGAGAAGAAGTATAAAATAGGCATTGTTCAAGAAAATTAGAATTGTGCAATCAAGTTAACAAAATGACTGCTGTTTCGAAAATTGCACCATACCAAAAAACCTGGAAAAGAAGATTTACAAGGCTGTTAACTGACAACGCTTTGGCTTCACTTCCTTAATTAACATCCCTACCAAGTTTCACTTCAATAACACCAGAGGAACTTGAGAAGTTTGAAATGTGTTTTTCAAGATGGCGGGAATCTTGGGTTTCGGACCGACCTGAATAATAACAAAACTAGGTCCAGACCATTTCATGATCATTTCAGACAAGTTTGAACCGAATCCTAGTGGTGGAACATAAGAAGCTTAAAATGAGAAAAGTTTGCAGATGGCACACGATGACGGACAAGGTCAAATTAACAAGAGGCCCATGGGCTTTAACGTCACCTGAGATTTGAAATATTTCAGTTAATATAATTGACCCTTTCTGGCCCCAACCATCAGTCCAATGAGGTCTGTCATGGCCAACATGTGCATATCATTAAGCTGTCATCCCATGCTGATAATGTTAGGAAAGTAAGAATGAATTCCAATAGAAATCAAACAAATAAATGTCAAAAATGTGATTTCCCTTTATAAACTATAGTAAAGTTTACCCCCTCCCAAGGGGCAAATGTGCGACTCAAGTGTCATGAAATTCACAATCTAAGTAAAGCACCTTAAGACCCTTCCATCTATGAAGAGTATTTGATTCTCCCTTATTTGGGTCTTGAGAAGAAGATTTTTGAAATTTCAATCAATTTGACTCTTTTTAGCCACAACCATCAGCCCCTGGGGGTCAGTCAGGGCCAACATGTGCACACCATTAAACTGTTATCCCATGCTGATAATGTTAACCAGGTTAGAATGAATTCCAATACAAATCCAACAGATAATAGTAAAAAATGAACTTAACTTTCCTATATAAACCCCTCTCCAGGGGTAAACGTGAGACCCCAGGGTCATAAAATTCACAATATTGGTAAAGCACCTTAAGACCCTTCTATCGATGAAGAATGTTTGATTCCACCATATCTCAGAGTAGAGAAGAAAGATTTTTGAAGTTTTAGTCAATTTGACCCTTTTTAGCCCTGCCCCTCAGGCCCCTGGAGGGTGGGGACCATATAATTCACAATTTTAGTTGACCTTCAGCCATAGAAGCCTTCTGCCAAATTTTATTGAATTTGGTGTTGTGGTTTTGGAGAAGAAGTTGAAAATGTAAATTGATTACGGACGGACGACGCATGACGACGGAAAAAAGACGATTAGAATAGGTCACTTGAGACTTTGTCTCGGCTGACCTAAAAATGTGATTTCCCTATATAAACTATAGCAAAGTTTATCCCCTCCCCAGGGGAAAACGTGAGACCCCTGGGTCATGAAATTTACAATTTAAGTAAAGCACCTAAGACCCTTCCATCTATGAAGAGTGGTTGATTCCACCATATCTGAGAGAGGAGAAGAAGATTTTTGAAGTTTTAGTGAATTTGACCCTTTTTAACCCCGCCCCTCAGGCCCCTGGGGGGTGGGGACCATATAATTTACAATTTTGGTTGACCTTTAGCCATAGAAGCTTCCTGCCAAATTTCACTGAATTTGGTTTAGGGGTTTTGGAGAAGAAGTTGAAATGTAATTGTTTACGGACGCACGACGGACAAAAGGCGATTAGAATAGGTCACTTGAGACTTTGTCTCAGGTGACCTAAAAGCAAACAAAAAGAACAGCAAGATCATTGTCTATGATAACTTATTTATTCCAACACGTAGTATTTATATTCCATATTATATCACATGTAAGTTCATCATTTGTTAACATCAACAGACAACTGTAATAAAACATGTTACACAAATTTACCGGTTGGAAAAAGAGGCCAAATGTTCAGGAAATGTTCAACAGAGGCCAAATGTTCAGGAAATGTTCAACTGAGGCCAAATGTTCAGGAAATGTTCAACTGAGGCCAAATGTTCAGGAAATGTTCAACTGAGGCCAAATGTTCAGGAAATATTTAAGCTGATTACACATCTTAAATTGCCCCATTAAGATTTTTAACATACAGTTAAAAATAGGATCCGTTAGTAAAATTAACACCACTGTACTAATTGATGTTAATTCAGAAAAGTCCATTTGATGAAAAAATAAGTAATATGATTTAAACCTTAATATGGTATTAATCCTAAAAATTTTGGGCGACATTTTAAAATTGACTGTGAATTACTGACATAATTCTGCTGATCATTATATTTAATAAGATATGTAGACCAGCTTAGAGGGTTGTAAAGCTCAAATACACGTGAAGTTACCTCCCTTCATGTGTTTGGGCACAAATTTTGCCAACTTAGCATGCTCTCCTTTATCTGTAATAGGTTAAAATACTTTCGAAGCTACCTCCCCTTGTCTGTGACATTTTTTTTTTTTTTTTTACAAATTAACCTGGCCCCCCTTGTTGAAATTTCATTACTAGGGAATTTATTATTTTGTACGTAGCAGCTAAAGTTTAGGGTTATTTTCTTCCTAAATAGCATCTCTTCTTGCAATGGAAAAGGTACCTCCCTTTGTCAGTAACTCAAATGTAAAGATTGATCGAACATCAGCTGAAATATGAAATTATCTCCCCTGGACTGCGACATATACTAATATAACATTTTGTAACAATAATGGGCCAGTGCTGAAGTTTCAAAGAAATTCCATGGACTAATAGAGTCTTTCACCACTTAGGGGCGAGACGAGGGAATCTCAACGAGCATGGGAGGATTCGTTGCCAAACACGAGGCTTGCCAAATGTTTAGTAGTTTAAGTATCTTACCCAAGGGATGAGATTCTCACTCCCAAGGGGATGAATGATTGTTATTCTCCAACCTGTTTACCCCAATATCTAACATTGACGTTACATCAATGCAAGACAAGAAGACCATGGGCCTTAACGGTCATCTGACTCTTAAGACCCTCATACTATTGTAGTATACATACTCAGTAGAAAGTATAATGGCAATGTTGGCCATATTAGATTTCTGACCAACCCAAAAAATGGTCAGGAATATCTCAGGATCATTTCAGGTAAGAGAGAGCTGAATCCCACTGGTGGAACGTGAAAAAGAACTTTAAAATAGGTGTTGAACTTGTTCAGGAAAACCATAATTGCGCAATCATGTTAGAAAATGGCCACTTTGTCAGCCATGTCATAGGTTTTACAAGGCTGATGATAACAGCACTCTGTTGGCTCCCCTCCTAACATCCTCACCAATTTCTAGCCCAATGGTACCAATGGAACTGGAGAAGAAGTTAGTAAGTGTTTTTAAAGATGGCTGTCATGGTGGCCATCTTGGGATTTTGGACCAATTCTTTAACTTAACATGAATGAATTGTAGACATGACGTCAAACTACTGTTGATGTACATGTGACATCATAGTATTATTGCTGCTACATCATACAATCACAATTGTTAGGAAGGTGCAAAGACCATGTGGAACTTGTCTTAACTATAGGGCGAGATAAGGAAATCTCATCCGTAAAATTGTGGATATCCCTGTTGAGGGTAGGAGAATAATAGAATCTTTCACCCCCTTGGGGGTGAGACAGGGGAATCTCAACCCGAGGGGAAGATTCTTAAGTTGCCAAACACGAGGCTTGCAGCTTAATGATCTTACCCTGAGGGTTGAGATTCACATGTCTCACTTCCATGGGGGTGAATGATTATTTTTCTCTTACCCTGTTTACCCTCTTATGTATCTAATATTGACGTTACATCAATACAAGGAAATGTTGCTGTGCCATCTTGGTATTGTTGACGTAATGAAATACAATTGTTGAGAATGTGAACAGAGCACATGTAGCTTGTCTTTTCCCTAACTGCGGATATCCCTGTTGAGGTTAGGATAAATACACATAAAACATCTTTTTAACTTGGAACCATTGATATCTAGGATATTTACCCAGTGGTTTAACATGTGACATACCTTAAGTTTCCAACATGGGTTCAATAAATGTAAAACAAATCTTTCAATATCTGTCAGTTTTATCAGATAAATTAAACTATACAAACAAACAAATCAATCTGAGCTACATTTATCAGATGATTTACCCAAAGTTTCCAGCATGGAATTACAAATAAATGTTTAAACAAATCAAGCATTTTCCATCAGTATTATCACCCCGCAAAACATTCACTCCACATCAGTCATCACTTCGGCACTTATAAATATATTTTTCAAGTTGGGCTAATATTTTGATCATCAATCAGCAACACCTGTGGAATATTGACCAGGGTTGATACAACATCTTTAATCATTACACCGTCACACATTCTGTAATCATCACATTGTCACACATTCTGAGCATAGATTCCCTTTTGTGTCTTGTTGTAGGTTTCTTTCTATACAATAACCGGACTACAATTTTCTGAGTCCTGCAGACACCTCTCAGACAAGTACTGGACTAAACTCCATTGTGTACAGTTCACAGATCCTGACTCTTCAGAGTTTTATAGCAGCCTGGTTTGCCTGGGCTGGACTGTACTTCTCCTTCAGAACTGGACTGTGACGACCCTTGTTCTGTGGTTTGGTTTGTCGCATGCATGGCAACATAGCCAAGCATTTCCAGATTATAAGACTGATTGTTCTCCTGACCTTTGTTATAGCTAACTTTCACATCCTGCATTTTGTCCAGAGTTTTGTCCCCTGGAGGAATGTTTATGGCACATCCAGTTTCAGAGAGAGGCTGTATTGGTGAGGAGACTGAAGTGTTTGACAATACAGCATAATCTCCAGATATAATTCTTATATCAGTTACCGTAGCAACCGCCGGTGAATCACCATCTGTAGATTTAGAATCGTTAACATTAACAGGCAGAGCAATACATGTAATGGAGTCTTCCCCTTCTTTCTTTGACTGAGAATTCCCAGCAACAGTTACCATGGAAACCTCATAGGTTTTATCACCTGTATCTGTGTCTGTATCTTCTGTTTCCATGGCGACAGGTTCTGCTTGTTCCTGCTCGGCAGACCCCGCTGCATGTGAGGACTGAGAATCTGTGGATGAAGATGGCTGTTTGGTTTCTGTTGTCGAATCATCTGTTACTTGTTCTGTGAGTTGTATACTCTCGTAACGAACGGTCTGTAGCCTCCAATACCCATCGTCATGTAACTTGTATCTGCAGACAGAACACAAAATGTAAAATAACAAACTCCATAACCTCCAATACCCATCATCATGTAACTTGTATCTACAGACAGAATGTGTAAAATAACAAACTCCATAACCTCCAATACCCATCATCATGTAACTTGTATCTACAGACAGAATGTGTAAAATAAACTCCATAACCTCCAATACCCATCGTCATGTAACTTGTATCTACAGACAGAATGTGTAAAATAACAAACTTCATAACCTCCAATACCCATCGTCATGTAACTTGTATCTACAGACAGAATGTGTAAAATAACAAACTCCATAACCTCCAATACCCATCGTCATGTAACTTGTATCTACAGACAGAATGTGTAAAATAACAAACTCCATAACAACTGTGATTAAACCAAGTCAGATGATAAGTCTCCACTTTAATAGTATAAACTTGTTCTGTAAAATCTGTTAAATTTAACTTTTGTAAACTGGACATTTATCTAAAATCATTAAAAAGCAATGGTTCTTCCATTATACAACCGATGATTAGATGATTAGTTTTTTTACTTTATCAAATTCCAAAAATTTTGAGTTGTGAAACAATTACGAAATATGCTCATATGGCTGTTTGATTTCCCCTGCATGTCACCTCTAAATAACCATGGATATTGGCTCCGTTTTTGCGTGTTCCGGCCAATACAGACATAGACACCTTACCTGAACCTAGAATGACCAGAGGGCCATCGGAATTTGTGGCGTTTCTTCAGGTGGACTGTTAACTTTGATCCTCGGCTGAACACTGATTTACATACATGACAGCCATACTTCTGGACATCGACTTCCTACAAATATAGAAACCACTCATTTAATCATCTACAGTCAATCTCAACGCAACCTCTGTAACAGTCAATCTCAACACCAACTCTGTAACAGTCAATATCAACACCACCTCTGTAACAGTTAATATCAACACCACCTCTGTAACAGTTAATATCAACACCACCTCTGTAACAGTTAATATCACACCACCTCTGTAACAGTTAATATCAACACCACCTCTGTAACAGTTAATAACAACACCACCTCTGTAACAACACCACCTCTGTAACAGTTAATATCACACCACCTCTGTAACAGTTAATATCACACCACCTCTGTAACAGTCAATATCACACCACCTCTGTAACAGTCAATATCACACCACCTCTGTAACAGTTAATATCAACACCACCTCTGTAACAGTCAATATCAACACCACCTCTGTAACAGTCAATAACAACACCACCTCTGTAACAGTCAATATCACACCACCTCTGTAACAGCTAATATCACACTACCTCTGTAACAGTTAATATCAACACCACCTCTGTAACAGTCAATAACCACCT
>NW_022979153.1:0-18273 GCF_902652985.1 Pecten maximus
ACGATAACAAGACCATTAAAAATTAAAATATTGCTGTTGCTTTTTTCTTTTTCTTTAAATGGCACATTACCTGACTGGAGTATTTAAGAAGTTAAAAGTATACAGGGTATACTAGATATAATAGTATATTAGAATTTTTAATACAATTCTTTGCGAACTGCCATTAATATTGGACTTTTATTTATACATGTTAACGTATAAGTTTGCCATTTAAAGGATTCTAAAGAAACATTATTTCCCTCATAACCAAACCAAACATGGTCTCAAGTGGTATTTTCCATGCGGTGACCACAACATTTGTACTGCCAGCTTCATATCTGTTGGGTACATTTGGGTGTGATGGTGTTTAGCAATTTTCAAATATTATATGTTGGTAAGTTGGCTCAATCCAATGATGTGCGGAATTAATGACATGCAAGATATTTAAGTGCAAGTAATCCTTGTTGCCTAAAATATAAACTTTCATTTCATTTCTTGCACTATAAATCGGCAAAAGCTCCGGCCTATCACAAGGAGACTTAACACGAACATATCACAGCCTCCCAAAACACACATACGCACTCACCACACGCATGCATATCGCACGCACGGGAGGCCGTCCTTAAATGACCTTAGCTGTTAATAGGACGTTAAACAAAATAAACCAAACCAAACATAATATTTTCATGTGTTCTGCAAAAATACATTGATATCAGGTTTTTTTTCTTTTTCATTCTTGCTTATGTAAATTGTAATAAAGTTAATCTCTATTGCATTTGCTTAGGTTATGTGGAGAAATCCTCTTATTAATCAAAGTACTGAAGGGGGTCGGAAAGTTCATGAAACAAAATAAGAATTTACTGAATTAACTAGTCTTATCTTTTCTGGTTAATAAAAAATATGGCAAAAGAACCCAATAAAACTAACAATGCTCAAATCGAATTTGTTTTCAACAAGTAATCTAACAAGGAAATATATTGCTAGGCAATACATTGTTTCAAAGGTAAATGTTTCTGTTTGACAGACTTCTAAACGGGAAACGCAATTGGTTACGATTTCTCTTCTCTATACATCTCACATGAAACTGATTTGAAAGAAGGAAAACCCCACAGTCAAACCTGTCTATAATGGAAACCCAGTGGACTGAGGAAGTTTCCTTATAGAAATGTGTCCATTATACAGAGTAGAGGTTAATTATATAATATAGTAAATTGAAAGGAGTGGGTATAACAAGCCTGTCCTTTATAACCATAATACTAATGCATATATACAAGGTACACGATTTTGTCAAGTTACCATAAACATGATTTCAGTTAATGTTTGCCACCAGTATGAGAGACGTTTATGGAATTTAATTTAATATCCCCTGTTACAAAGCAAATATTAAGAATTAGGAGGCCAACTGAAAGTTATTTGAAGATGCTAATTTAATAAAATTGACCCAGTGATCTTGCAAGTAGGTCCAGGTAATTATCTTATCAAATTTTGTAGCCCTTTACCCCAGCATACTCAGGACTAATATCATGATCATTGGCATTTTATTTATTGTGAAGTCAAAATCACCATTGTTAACCACACACAAAGAGCAAAATAACTCAACAGAGAGTGTGTCAGCTGACTCAATACTGATATTACATGTTCCACCAAGATTTTTTTCAATAACTAGTGCCTGCATTGTTTACCTCCATATCATTAAACATTATACAAGCCATATTACTAGTTATACTTCTTTTAAAAACAATACTAAATAATTTTTTGGTTAATATTGTTTTTTTATTCATGATGACAGAATGGGATTATAACTGATGATAAAAGAAGCATGCATATGTTAATACCTGTCATACTGCATAATGCAGCAAAACCAACGACACGACCATTGAATTTGATCTGGTCACCCTAACCTACAAGGATTATATGTTAAATGAATATTTGGCATGCTTAATCGTACTTCAACATCAGAGATAAGGCAGAAAAAGTGTTCACATGTTTATATTGCTAATCCATCATACAACATATGCAACAAGGCCATTTGGCAAATTATATCACTCCACTTGACACCTTAGGTGAAAGGTGACAAAGTAATCTAATTTCAGTGTACGCAGATAATGCTGGTCCTAGATAGATGAACCAATGACCTACGCATATATAGCAAGGATGCCTTAGAGTTTAAATTGGTCAATGCTTGCTCTACAACAAAAATGTCTAGTTTGAGGATTTCATATCATTTTGGGTTAAAAAGTTATGGATTAGACAAGAGCAATAGTGTGTTTCAACTGTACATTGGGTAATACTGGTTGTATTCATATTTGTGGTTATTACATAGCAGCCATGAAAATAATAAAAAAAATCATATTAACTTGAATAATATCTGTATAAGGCCAATAGCTTTGAACCACAAAAGAATGGTTAAATTACAAACTGAACGTAACACATTTGTGTATGATTTAGTTTGAAAGTCATCGCTTTTTATCTATTCTAATGTTATTGATATACATTTGCAAGCTATACAAATAGCTAATTTTGTACAAACAAAGATACATACGGAAATAAATTGTTTTTGTCCTCATTTAATAAAGTGTACAAGTTGTTTCCCTTGATATGACTAACCCTTAAGAGTAACCTATGATGTTACTATGACTCTGATTTTCTAAGACAGTTGATCCCATTTCAGAATTTTTTTCACAGGTGCCATATTGACTTCATGAATTATTGCATAAGAAATATGTAAAAGTTACTACAGAAGTCTCCAAAACCTGTCTTGCACAAAGACATGCTTAACACTTACAGGTTGGTTCCATAACTTCATGGGTGAATTCTTCCTGAAATTATCAAATATAGATCACTGAGAGATACATTAGTTCAATATCACAGATGATGACATTAATCGACATTGAATTTTTTTTTACTACCAGTAATAGAGTACTTCAATAAATAATTAAATTAAATTAAAATGTGGAGGAACATACATATTTTTTGTTTTAAATCGGGCTATACTAATTTCGATTTTAGGCAAATCGATTTGTTGATAAAAATCCAAACTTAGACATGTAAACATGATGTTCATGTTTAAGTGTAGAATATAATGTGGTAGGATTCTTAATACTTACTTGAACAACCTTGCCCTTTATGGAAACCCTAGTTTTAACCGGGGAATTTAAGGCATCCTTCAATGCCTGCACAGTTGCTGGTTGTGGGTGTATTAGCTTCCTTGCTTCATCAGCGATGTCATCGGCAACTTCAACATCAGCAGTGGGAAAAAACTTGGTAGCACTTGTTGCTACAATACAAGTTTCGTTTGGTTTGGTGATGAAGTTTCTGATGACAAGAGATTTGCCACTTGCCATCTTTGCAAACTTTTGTACATCATACAACACTAGTTTTGCAGCCTTTGTATTGTCAGCTATTGCTGCAACTTTGTATTTTCTTTCCTCATTGTCTTTATTTATGTAAGATTTTGGCTCATCCGTATCGATGACTTTGATTTTAACCGACTTGGTATAGGGAGCCTGTCTTTGAACACTGTGCATGAGGTTCTCCAAGGTAACCGTTTGCATCTAGAAAAACAAATAGGATCACTATGAAATGATATCTCAGGTGTTTAAACTGAAAAATATTGGCTTATGATCTGAACAATAGGATTCCAAAGTTCCCCATATATGGCCAATCACATCAAAATTCACATATATGTGATCCAGTGTACTGCCGTAATTTGTTGTTGGCTTTTCCATCAATTGTCTAAAAGTATACTCCATGCACAATATGTTTATTGACGATAGTTCTACAGCATTAAGATTGACATCTCCAATTATTAAACATTCACTGTGTAACTCACAACTGCTTTCATTTTTTCAAAAAGGGATCTTTATAAGGTTATATTGGAAACTTTTGGGGACATATAAATGAAACAAAATTGTAAAGTTTTGGGGAAAACTAGAACTTTAGCATAGACAACTTCAGTTTTGTTAAAAGTAAAATGTTTTAATTGAAGAATATCTAGTTTTGAATAAATAACTAAACCATAATATGATCTGTTATTTGATTGCACCTCACTGTCAAATCTATAAGTCTGAAAACCAGGTATTTCTATTCTATCATTTGTGTCCGATTTAATCAACCTGGACTCTGCTATACATAGTACATCTGATCTGAGTATATTGAAGTCTGCCCTGAGATCCTGAATGTGTAGATTTAATGACCTAATATTGAAAAAAGTGAATTTGTACCAAGGAATATCTCCAATATTAGGTATACAAGATATCATTTTACATTTAGCCTTTAATCGTTCCATTTCAAGAACAACAGAAGGTGCCTGGCTAATTTTGTTTTTACTGTTCTGATATTTAGAGAAGTTATATTAAATTGAACATTTGAAAGTGATGTAGAATTTAAAGATAAGGAAAGAGATTGTAGGTAAACAATCAATGCAGACAACGAATTAAATTTACTCAAGACAGTAACACCACTTCGATCACATAATCCATCAATGTTTCTGCTATGCGGGTCAAAAACAAAATAATACTCGTTAAACCTGTAAATTGCAACAGAACATCCATGAAATATAAGGACTGCATATGGATTTGCAGAAAGCAACAATGCTTGTTGCAAAGTAAATGATATCACATTATCAACATTATCAGAACTTGTATTCAAAGTTCCAGCATACTCCTTTATCAACTTTGTTGAGAAATTATTGTTATAGTATCTAAAGTGAACAGGAAGGTCTGAAGGTAGCAAGTAGTCATTTTCCAATCCTTTTTTTAAGAAAATTGTACATCTCATCACCTGCTTTCAATATGATATCAAGATCTGTACTCTTCCAATTTAAAACTTGTTGAACTATGGTATGAGCAAAAAACATCATACAATTTGGTACACATTGACGTCCACGACTATCAGCTTCAAAACAATCACTACCTTGATGGTATGAACCGTGAAGACAAACTGCAGGAGTACATGCATTAGCATTATCTGGAAGATGTTCCTGTACAACTTCCATTTTATAGCTTTTCAAAAGCATGTAAAGATATAGATATTAAACTATTTCTTATCCAAGTAAGTTAAACAAACATCCATTATGTATGTTTTTGTCATCATTATAAGTCAACTCCAAGTATCAAAATATCATTACTCATCTCCCAAGATTTTTAATGTATTTTCATCTCCAAGCTCAATGTCATATATATAGTGCACACATCAGAGATTCAACTAAAATCTAAGTTGGCCTTCGCATGAAACATATATATATATATATATATATATATAAATGTGAATGTATATGACATTTAAGCTAAACTAAAATAAATTATTTCATATCATCCAAATTACCAAAGAAATTAATAAATAAAAACACTCTGCTATCTAAGGTACCTGGTAAGATTGAAACTTTTAGTGAAAATTTTACCATAGACATCAAATATACTTACGATGTTGGCTTTAGTCTGTTTTATCCAAAGAATGAGAACAAAATTATTTCTGGAAAAAAAAAGGAAAAAGAAAAAGGAAGTGATGCAATATTTCTCACATATGTAGAGAAAATGACACTGAAAATGATCATGTGCTTCTTAACAATTAAGATTAAGAGATCTTCTGGATAGAAATACTTCAAATATTTTACAATATACTGATAGATAAACATTATTCATATCATTACAAAACTGGTTGTCAATATTAAATCCGTACAGTAATTACATATGTATATAATTGCAATAAGATTATATCATTACAGTGCCATACATCTTGTTACTTTCTAATAATATAATATTCAGAAATATTAGAATATTTACCTTTTTTCGGACTCTTGTATTTAATTCAAGCCTACAATAGAAATATATAAAGCACATATTAATTTGATATTATTTTATGAGTCACGATACATGAATTATACCATGGGTACAAACTGAATTTCATTTCTTTTTTAAACAATTAGTTCATTTACTTTCAATTTCTCAAACTTAACACCATGACTGTCTAACCATCTTTTGCATGATATCTGTAGTCTGTTAACCATATTGAAACTTGAAATGTCAGAAATAAATAAATACCCCTATCTCCACATTATGTATCAAAGGCAAAACAAAGCCTAGCATCCCCACGCAAATCACATGTATCCCTGACCTTGAACTTAAATCTCTGACATGTGTAATGAAAGCTTGACACATGGAAGCATGGCAGCTTTACTTATATCCCCTTGATATCCTCCCAACACAGATTTATATACCTTCTTAAAATGGCCATCAAGCTAACAAGGCACATATTTACACAAATTACTAATTCATAAACATTGAATACAGTCTCAAAATGCGTATGTAAAACAGTACGATTGCATGCATATACCAATACATATATCAATACATTGGTGTTAAACAACAAACATTTTAAGATCTAAGGTGTGCATTGATGCAGCAATTTTTTGGTTCTCCAGACCCATATAGTTGCCTAATGCAAAGATGACGGCACAAAGTATTGCAGCATTTGTACATATTGTATGGATCAAGCTTGTATTGATGCATCATTACAACACGACCAACTGAACAATATGAACAGAAAAAATGAATTTAACTCATAGATTTGTATGTTATACCTTATCAATGAAAACCTATCAAAAACCTATCAAAAATAGCATATAAGAATGCCAGAAGAAGAAGCACCATACAAAATGACATGAAAAAATAAGTCTCACATTCCAGTTTCATCCTGAAAGCATACAAAATGCGAAAATGACACTATATTATCACTGGTACTACTAGATGCGATATTTTTTTATGTTGGTCAAAGTGAACTAATTTTTAAAAATGTGAGATCATCATACAATGTACATCCTAGATGTCAATTCTGTTGCCCTGTGATAATTATTCAAACATGAGGCCTATATGCCTAAACGCTCACCTGATCATGTAATTGTAGCCACTATGTTTCAAATATGTCACAGTGGCCTAATTTTGCAATATTTGTTATTAGCATGCCTTTCTCATCCTATATGTCCATTTCTATTTCCCTATTGTTATTATTGAAAAAGGTCACGGTGACCTAATTTTGCAATATTTGTATTGCCCTATTGTAATTATTGAAAAATTAGGTCACAGTGACCTAATTTTGCAATATTTGCTATCCGCATTCCTTTATCATCCTAGATATCTATTTCTGTTGCCTGAAAATAATTATTGAAAAAAGTAGGTCACGGTGACCTAATTTTGCAATATTTGCTATCGGCATGCCTTTATCATCATAGATGTCTATTTCGGTTGCCTGAATATAATTATAGAAAAAGTAGGTCACAGTGAACTAATTTTGCAATATTTGCTATCGGCCTGCAATTATCATCCTAGAGGTCAATTGATGTTATCCTATCATTATTATTTAAAATGCAGGTCACTGACCTAATGTCGCAAAATCAAGGATGATGTCAATTGATTTTCTATCCTAATTATTTAAAAAAAAAAATGGTCACTGACTTAATTTTGTAAAATCCAGGATACGCATATGGTGTTCATTCTACATGTTGCCCTACTTTTCATTTGCACATAAGTCACTAAAGGTCACAGGTCGAATTGGTCATCAATAGTATCAATGTGAAATGCTTTCCATTTGCACATTATCACTAAATAATATATATGCATATAACTAATCACTTAAAAACCTATAGACTGTCTCCAAATTTGATTTAAATCATCAGAAGTTTTCTGATATTTACCATATTTACACCAAGTACACTTAATACCAAAAACACATTTGTCAACAGCTAGTTATCAGTGATTTAAAGCTATACACTGGGTAACTGGACAGATTTCATTACCAAGTAATAGCTATGGAGATAGGGCTCCATTCCCAAACCTTTTCTGCCCTTTATCTAATTAATTTTATTGTTTTCCTGCCTGACCCCAAACCCAGCAATACCATGGTTCCATGCAGGGATTAAGCTAACAGGGTTTGGTATCAAAACCAACTGGTAACGGATACTACACAGTCGAAATGCATGGTTATCTTACACAAAGAAATGTTCTACAGAACAGAGTACTATATCAATCAAGTAAAGACACCTATAAATATACCTGCACAATATCCATTATCTAGAAGCATACAGTTTTATACAAAAGCAAAATAATAAGCGGTCATCGACCGCTTAGAGGAAAAACGAAAAAAAATCGTCAGATGTGCGAATTTACGTACCCTTGCTCTACACATATCTGCAATCGTGCATATGCACCTTTGCGAATAGACAGACAGACATATGTGACATATGATGATGCATATATATGCAAAACGTACACCTAAGTCGTAACATGGTAAGCTTACTATGCTACAAACACCGTGCCTAATATGACCTTGCTGCATTTAAGTAGACATACAATGTATTTACATTGATAAATATGTGTATGCTCATTTCTCCTAAAAGAAGCGACGCACTCATATATATATATACCGTTTATGAATAAAATAACTATGGATGAAAAATGTTTTAAATATTAAATTAGTGAGAATTAAATACAAATCACTTTCCTCGTTTATGGCACTATTTGCATTGCAAAAGCCGATCCCCTAATATGAAACGGTTTGTGATGCAGGTGTAACGGTATGTATAGTCCGTATCTTGATATCAGTGGATATTTACCGGACAGTATCTTATGCATTGTAGGGACGGAGAAAACACCGGGTTCTATTCCATACATTTGGTTATATTTCCAAAATATGGTTTTAATAAGATTTATATGTGGCGTTGTTACTATTCATAGTACATTCAGACGTTTTTACCTCATGAGACGGGCTAAAATAGAAAAAAACATGCAACAGACTTTAGCTGCCTCTGTATCCTGCCAGCATGCAGGCATTGTTTTTGTCACACCACAGTGCGCGACCTACCTAATCGCGGACAGCTTTTACCTGTGACTGCGAAAGAAGAGCCTTGTCAGCTTGATGATTTTTAACTTATGCTAAAATTCATTATGTGAGATACAAAGGTTAAGCTGTTTTTTTTAAATACATTTATTTAGAATAAAACTTCAAGATCAATTTTATATTTCAAAAGAATTGTCAGAAACTGTTGAAATATTTAAACAGGATGGTGAAGCTAATGAAAGCTTGCCAAATATAAATTGACGACATGAAACTGCGTTCGGATCGCGGATGGATATACAACTTCAAAAAAGTATTAACTCCTTTATAAATGAGTTTTGTAATGGAGATTATATGTTACAGAGTAATAATTTGATTTATTGACATACTTTGTATTGCGTTGTTTGATAGACATGTAGTATTTAATTCGGGACTACTTTACACCGCGCACTGACACACAAAACCGAGTTTGTAACGTGTTTCCATATTTTTGAGCTGCACGACGCCTATAGGGGGCCTCCGACCACCCAAAAAGGACAATTTTAGTATACATACACATTACTGCCCTTGTGAACTTTTACATAGTTGAAAACTAGATTGCTCATAGCCAATGTCTACTGTGGTCAGTTAAATCTTGTGAAACTCATGAGATTGCAGGAGGTTGCTATCCGCAAGTCGGTAACAGGGAAATCAATACATATACTGTTTTCCACTTGAAGTGTCGTATAAACAGAGAATGCATAGGATTAACATGAAGTTTGGCAACATTCAATATTAGGCAACACATGATTAAGTTATATAAGAGGATGTTATGACTTGTGGTATTGATGTGACATTACACAATCATTACTGTACATTACATAACTAACTTGTTAACAGACATATTTTTAATGTGTGTCAATTTACCTGCAAGATCAGGATACTTTTAATGTTTCACAAGCAATTTTCTTGTGCTCATTTCAGACATTATTAATGCGGAACCTGATGCAAACAGGAACCAAATCCAGAAAAGGAAGATGTCTTTGCAGATAGTAATGGTAAATTGTTTAAGGTCACCAGAAACAATGTCTCAGGTGGTCAAATTGAATGAAATTTCTAAATCTTTTCTCAATGTTCCCAATATGGTGGAATTTAATGCTATTAATTTAAAAGGTCTCGAGGCTCCAAAATTGTGAATTTTATGACTCTGCGGTATTGGATTACTCTCAGGAGAGGGGGTAGAATTTAAAATAGTTGATGAAGGGAAACCAAACTTTTGTTCATTTGTTGTACGAAATATTACAAACTTATTCCTATATGATGGCAGTTTGACGTTTATGTTGAATGATTGACTGACAACATATTTCGGAACTCGGGTGACCGTTAGCGCCCTTGGACCTTTTGTATATTTGGTTTTTGAAATATAACATGGGGAATTTTCAAATGACTTGCGAGGAATTTAAGTGATTTTTTCAAATCTTAGGTGAATTTTAAGTGACATTAAAAACATGACTTGTAATGAGCTAAAAGGAATAGTTATATTGACTCATTTAAATAGTACAATTTTAAAAACAGTGTAGTGACCAAAAATCCATTCAAGACTTGTTGTTACAGCTGAATGGTTGTAAGTATTTGTCAATTCAAATGTATTCCTGGACCACATATGTATTTGTTTAAGAGACTACGATATGCATTTTTAGGTCATCTGACCCTAAGAGCCATCGTGCTTCGTCCGTCGTCGTCCGCCGTGCGCCGTCCGTAAACTTTTCACATTTCAATATTCTCAAGTTCCACCAGTGGGATTAAGCCGAAACTTGCCAGACATGATCCTGAGATAGTCCTGACCAAGTGTTGTTATTTTTCGGGTCGGTCCGAAATCCAAGATGGCCGTCATAGCCGCCATATTGAAAAACACATTTTAAACTTCTCCAGTTCCATTGGTGCCATTGAGCTGGAAATTGGTGAGGATGTCAAGGAAGGCGAGCCAACATAGTGTTGTTATTTTTTCGGCCTCGTAAAAACTTTGAAATGGCAGCAATGGCGGCCATTATGTAACATGATTGTGCAATCATGGTTTTCCTGAACAATGCTTATTTCAAACTTCTCAAATTTCACCAGTGGGATTCAGCTCTAACTTACCAGAAATTATCCTTAGATGGTCCAGACCAAGTGTTGTTATTTATTGGGTCCGTCAGAAATCCAAGATGGCTATCATGGCCAACAGTGCCACTATATACTTGCTACAGAGAATACATACTACAATAATATAAGGGTTTTAATTTAGAGTCAGATGACCGTTAAGGCCCCTGGGCCTCTTGTTGATATATTCATTATGTTTTCAGAAGAAATGGGTGAGCCAATGGATGTGCAAAAGAAAAGAATACACGACAGACATAGACAGAAGATGAAAAGGAACTAAAGGAGTTATTTCGAGAAAACTTTAAACCCAACAAAAATCCTGGTTTGAAGGATTGTTCGAGTGCCATTGCAAACAGCCGCAATACCAACAGCCTGGTACACAAGCGGCCATGGTAGACAATAAAAAAGAAAGTCCTTCGAATGATTAAGAAAACAAGAGGCCCAATGGGCCTGTATCGCTCACCTGGCTCTACAGCAACATGAAGGTCAAGGTCATTTATTTTAACAAATTTTGTAGCCCTTCACCCCAGCATGCTACAGGCAAAATATCAAGTCCCTGGGCCTCTTGGTTATTGAGAAGAGGTCGTTTGAAGATTATAGCCTATTTGACCCATGTGACCTTGAATGAAGGTCAAGGTCATTTATTTGAACAAACATTGTAGCCCTTCACCCCTAATATCAAGTCCCTGGGCCTCTTGGTTATTGAGAAATGTCATTTGAAGATTATAGCCTATTTGATCCATGTGACCTTGAATGAAGGCCAAGGTCATTTATTTGAACAAACTTTGTAGCCCTTCACCCCAGCATGCTACAGGCCCAATATCAAGTCCCTGGGCCTCTTGGTTATTGAGAAGAAGTCGTTTGAAGATTATAGCTTTTTTTGACCCATGTGACCATGAATGAAGGTCAAGGTCATTTATTTGAACAAACATTGTAGCCCTTCTCCCCAGCATGCTACAGGCCCAATATCAAGTCCCTGGGCCTCTTGGTTATTGAGAAGAAGTCGTTTGAAGGTTATAGCCTATTTGACCCATGTGACCTTGAATGAAGGTCAAGGTCATTTATTTGAACAAACTTTGTAGCCCTTCACCCCAGCATGCTACAGGCCCAATATCAAGTCCCTGGGCCTCTTGGTTATTGAGAAGAAGTCGTTTGAAGATTATAGCCTATTTGACCCATGTGACCTTGAATGAAGGTCAAGGTCATTTATTTGAACAAACTTTGTAGCCCTTCACCCCAGCATGCTACAGGCCCAATATCAAGTCCCTGGGCCTCTTGGTTATTGAGAAGAAGTTGTTTGAAGATTATTGCCTATTTGACCCATGTGACCTTGAATGAAGGTCAAGGTCATTTATTTGAACAAACTTTGTAGCCCTTCACCCCAGCATGCTACAGGCCCAATATCAAGTCCCTGGACAATTTAGACTCACGATGCCGAGGGGAAAAGGTACCAGGCGAAAAGGATCAAGGGTGGCCTTGTCGCCGCAAACTGCGAAGAAAAGAGGGGGAAGGCGAACTGTTACAGATGCTAAGAGGTCGGAGGCCGCCGTCGGAGAGAATTCTGCCAAATTCACGTGGTCCGCAATCAGAACTGTCCTCGGTGGAGGAGGGTGTGACAGGTTGTATCACTACGGAGCCCGTGCCAGACTCTAGTAGGGTTCAGGTTCCGGTTACTGATTCTGATAATACATGTGGCAGTGTATTTTTGCCCGGAATTGAAATTATCCCGCTAGAATCCGACTCCATAGGTAACCATGTGCCCAGGGCTTTGAAACAAAAAAATTGGGGCCATGAATATATTAATTTTGCCCTTCTTAAAAAAATTACACATACGCACTCGCCACACGCATGCATGTCGCACGCACGGGAGGCCGTCCTTAAATGACCTTAGCTGTTAATAGGACGTTAAACAAAATAAACCAAACCAAACCAAAGGTACAAGATGTAATTCGGATGTGCATGACAGGATTCAGCAATTCAACGTATTTAGAGAGCACTTAAGAGTGTGTTGGTTCATCGAGAACGATTTGCTTGGTTTGCAACATTACGGTGAAGGATACACCTGTCAACAGAAGGGATATACTTTCAGTAGGTACGCCATTAATCAATATATTTTGCCTTTCTATCTTCAGTATGATTTTTCTGTTAATTAATTGTTAAGAATACACTATACATGCACAAGTATAGCGTTTACCCCAAACTCTTTATAACGTCTTACAATATTGTTTTGTTTGTTTTCCAGCTTTAACTACAATTAACTCTTATAAATGAGAGTCCAGCTACAGCCTCAACACACGAAGCAGAAACAGAAGTAAAGTCAGCGAAGGGAAACTAATAAGGGTTGTCCCCAAAAGCTGAAGCTATTTACCAAGAAACAAAACAATGTGGTTTATTACAGTCATAGGTAGAAATTAAGAGCCATACTGACATTATTCCTTCTATGGGGAAACAAACCATAGGGACACTCCTTAACAGAATTTGATCACTTTAAGAAACTCTCATCAGATTGTGTAGAATTTCTTACAAGGACACGCACATTAACGTCCTGTGTGTTTTGGGAGGCTGTGATATTTTTTGTGTTAAATTTCCTTTTGCCGATTTATAGTGCTACCTGATCGTTTGCATGGACAGGAGCTACACACCTGACAATTAAGTGAACACTAAAGACTAAAATGGCCGAAATGAACGCTCTTATCCCCCGTAGACAACAAACAAGACACCCCACCAGGTCACATTATACTGACAAACCAGTCGTCCCGGACGTTAAACAAAATAAACCAAACCAAACCAAACCCAGTCCCAAAATACTAAGAGCTAAGCAGAAGTAGTAACTACCATTGTTAAAGACTCTGGTTTGTCTCGGCCAGGAGACAGAACCCAAAGCCTTTCTCACAGGGGCGAATGCTCAACTGAAGGCAAAAAGCAAGGCATTGTCAAGGGAGACATTAGGAAGAAGACAGTTGTTAAGAAAGAAGAGGAAAAACAAGATTTAATCGCCTCTTAGGATCATGCAATACTGGCAGCAGGTATTTTTTAATAAAAAGAAAAACACTGTTTCAACAATGAATGTCTCATAACAAACGTGAAACACACGGCTCTCATACGTTGAGCCTGTTTATATTTGTGGTCGACGAATACGTTACGTTAGGAAAGATGCATGCAGTGTTACAGGTCCGTGTTTTTACTCGAATGTACCGCAGCATGTACTGCACATCCCTTTACCTTTGAAGCCATGATGCTGAAGGAAAAAGGAATGATGCTTTTAAAGAAACAATTAAAATTACATTTAAATTTGATAGCTCCTTGGTCAGAACAATAGTGTATGTATGTGCATATGGACAATTTCTCTGAACATACCTATTTTATAGGCTCACCTACACCGGTCCGCTTATGTCATGGCACAGCGTCCGTCTGTCAGTCCCTAAACATTTGTTTTAAATCGCTACTAGTTAAAAGTTTTTTTATTGGATTTTGACTAAATTTGGTCAGAAACATCCTCTGCCAAAGGGGACCAAATTTGGCTTAAATGGTGACTCTGAACCCCAAGGGACAGGAGGGACCGGGCCCAATAGGTAATATTGAGACAATTCCTTTAAATCGCTACTTTTCATGAAGTTATGAACGGATTTGAAATTAATTTGGTCAGAAACAGCCTTGGGGAAGGGGGACAGAGTTTGCATGAACGGTGACGCCTCAGGGGCGGGACCCAAAGCCAATTTGGTCAGAAACATCCTTGGGGAAGGAAAACAAAGATTGCATTAATGACGATTTTGACCCCGGGTCAAATAGGGGAAGGCTGTTGATGTTGAGGGTCGGGATATAACATTTCACCTTTAACTGGAGCAGTTTATAACGGCATTCGTTGCACACATGTCAAGTTAGTAAACAAGATGTCAAACCTAACAACTACCAGCCTTCCGCAACGCTCTTACTCTGGAAACAAGATAACACCTAGAGGTGTAGTGATTCTGAACTGTAAACTCAAAGGACAAATATATGACCAGGTAGTTCATGTAGTAAATGATGACGTAACACGGATTCTCGGGGCGCAAGCCTGCAAGGAAGTAGGTTTAGCGGAGAGAATATAAAGAGTTGTGTCTACACCGACAACCAAACCATATGAAAACGTTTGGTTTTGTTTGGTTTAACGTCCTATTAACAGCTAAGGTCATTATGAAAACATTCCTGAAGATATTCTTAAGGAGTATGGATCTTTGTTCAAAGGTATTGGGTGTATGCCGGGTCATCATCAAATACAAGTTGATCCAAGTGTCAAACCAGTGGTTAACCCTCCTCGGAAGGTACCGTTAGCCCTCAAAGCTAAGGTAAAGACGCCATGGGATAACTCCATGGTGTCTTTTGCCAAGTCGAATGAAAAGGTCCGCTTGTGCATAGATTTAAACGTCATGAAACAACAATGAAGACCTTGTTTGACCTTAACTGTTAGGACGTTAAACAAATATTACCAAAACAATCGCTTACTATTACCAGCTGCTGTAATCGAGGATTCCCCTGCAGTCAGGACAGTACTTGCTATATGATAACAAGTGGCCCAATGGGTCTGTATCGCTCACCTGGCTCTACACCAACTTTGAAGTTCATTGAGGTCATTTCTACACATACTAATCTGATTACCTCTTCATTCAAATATCAGTGTATGTTTGGTTTTTCATATCAATAAAATTTCTAGTCCATTCCAGCATACTATTTGCTTAATATCAGGTTTCAGACACTCTAGGCTATCGCAAAATTATTGTTTACATATTTAAGCCGATTTCACCCCTGTTACCATGAATGAAGGTCAAGGTAATGTATTTGAACAAACTTCATATCCCTTCACCCCAGCATGCTACAGGCCCAATATCAAGTCCCTGGGCCTCTTGGTTATTGAGAAGGCGTTTAAAAGATTTTAGCCTTTTTGACCCCTGTGACCTTGAATGAAGGTCAATGTCATTCATTTGAACAAACTTGGTAGCCCTTCACCACAGCATGCTACAGATCCAATATCAAGTCCCTGGGCCTCATGGTTATTGAGAAGAAGTCGTTCGAAGATTAAAGCTTATTTCACCCATGTGACCTTGAATGAAGGCCAATGTCATTCATTTGAACAAACTTGGTAGCCCTTCACCCCAGCATGCTACAGGCCCAATATCAAGTCCCTGGGCCTCTTAGTTATTGAGAAGTTGTTTAAATGTAAAGTTGACGCCGGCCGGACGGACGGACGTACCCACATACTGACCTTAAGTGGAACTTATCTTAAGTGGTACGGTTCTTAAGTGGTAAAATTCCTAAAGCGGTATTTTATTAAGCTCAATATTTGCTTAAATGGTATAAAAATAATTAAGTTCAACGATATCTTAAGCAGAACAAATGGACAGTGGCGCCCTCTATCACAATGTGTATTGTCCGTCTTAGAGGTAACATATATAAATTAACATTTTGAATAAAGAAATTAAAAGAATTTATTCAACAGCAAGGTTGGTAATTTATAATTATTAAAATAAAATCATAGTGTGAAATAACTTTATTCATGATTTAAAGAAATAAAAGAATTTTTGCTGCAGAGACGATACTATATTGAATAACAGTAAGCAAAAATATGACTAATTAATCCAAAATAAAATTGATACTTAACAAAATTGTAATTTTTTAAAATACCACAAGACTTGGACACTTGATCACTAAAGAAACAAGAATGTGTCCGTTCAAGTCTAATACTACCACACAAGACATGGACTCTTGACCACTAAAGAAATAAGAATGTGTCCATACTAGTCAAATACTACCACACAAGTAATGGACTCTTGACCACTAAAGAACTATGAATGCGTCCATTCTAGTCTAATACTACCACACACGTTTGGACTCTTCACCACTAAAGAAATAAGAATGTGTCCATTCTAGTACTACCACACAACACATGGACTCTTGACCACTAAAGAAACATTAATGTGTCCATTCTAATCAAATGCTACCACACAAATCATCGACCCTTGACCACTAAGAAACAAGAATGTGTCCATTCTAGTCGAATACTACCACACAAGACATTCGACTTTTGACCACTTAAGAAACAAGAATGTGTCCATTCCAGTCAAATACTACCACACAAGACATGGACTCTTCGCCACTACAGAAACAAGAATGTGTCCATTCTAGTCAAATACTACCACACAAAACATGGACTCTTGACCACTAAAGAAACATTAATGTGTCCATTCTAGTCAAATACTAGCACAAGACATGGACTCTTGACCACTTAAGAAACAAGAATGTGTCCAGTCTAGTCAAATACTACCACACAAGACATGGACTCTTGACCACTAAAGAAACATTAAAGTGAAATACTACCACACAAGAATAACCAACTTTTATGAGTTAAAAACTAAACCACTGCTATTCTACCAATGATTATGAAGTTGAGTAGAAGTCTGTACAAAGTTTAACAAGAGGCCCAATGGGCCTGTATCGCTCACCTGGCTCTACAGCAACGTTGGAAGTTGATTGAGGTCATTTCTACAGATACTATGCTGATTACCTCTTTATTCAAATATCATAGTAAGCTAGGTTTATTCCTATTAATAAATTTTCTAGTCCTTCATTCCGGCAATCTATTGCCTAATATCAGGTCTCGGAGGCTCTTGGCTATCGCAAAATTATTGTTTACGGATTTAAGCTGATTTCAAACCTGTGACCTTGAATGTAGGTCAAGGTCATTTATTTGAACAAATTGGTAGCCCTTCACCCAGCATGCTAAAAGCCTAATATCAAGTCCCTGGTCCGTTTGGTTATTAAGGAGAAGTCAATTGAAGATTATAGCCTATATGACCAATGTGACCTTGAATGAAAGTCAAGGTCATTTATTTGAACAAAATTGGTAGCCCCTTCACCCCAGCATGCTACAGGTCCAATATCAAGGTCCCTGGGCCTCTTGGTTATTGAGAAGTCGTTTGTAGATTATAGCCTATTTTACCCATGTGACCTTGAATGAAGGTCAAGGTCATTTATTTGAAACAAACTTTGTATCCCTTCATCTCAGCATGCTACAGGCCTAATATCAACTCCCTGGGCCTCTTGGTTATTGAGAAGAAGTCGTTTGAAGATTATAGCCTATTTGACCAATGTGACCTAGAATGAAGGTCAAGGTCATTTATTTGAACAAACTTTGTAGCCCTTCACCCAAGCATGCTACAGGCCCAATATCAAGTCCCTTCGGCCTCTTGGTTAATGAGAAGAAGTTGTTTGAAGATTATAGCCTATTTGACCAATGTGACCTTGAATGAAGGTCAAGGTCATTTATTTGAACAAACTTGGTAGCCCTTCACCCAAGCATGATACAGGCCCAAA